>NW_025725782.1:0-22479 GCF_021461395.2 Schistocerca americana | reverse complement strand
TAACCTCGCCCACAATGAGAGGTATTGAAAATGGCAACAACAATGTGCAATTCGCAATCTGACTCAAATATAAAGTCTTCACACAACATTTAAAAAAGTCCGTTCAGTGACAAGAAACTTCAATTAAACCGAAATATCGGTCTTTGGCCCTGTGCAAAACAATCGGAATTAAAGTCTTACCTCCGAATAAATGGATGTCACATTTCTGCTCTGGTTGTTGCGCAGCGCTTGGAGGAACTGCATTGCAAATAATAATATTCTCTTTTTTTGTGATTTTAGTGACATTTTTCTTCAAAGAAGTGGAACGAACTCTTTAGTTCAATAAAAGATTAAATGTTTGAAAAATGCTTTTGAAATAAAAATTATTATTGGGGAACTTGTTGGAGCATAATTACAATAAATACAATTTCTCATTATCTAATGATTATATTAATTAACAGTATACCTTATTCACCATCTTGACCAGTGTTGCCGACCGCCTACATCACACAACCGCACTCGGCTGCTACTACTGACCGACCGCTCTGCATGACGACTATTAGCGTACTGCACGCGACGACTACTGACAGAGTACAGCCCTCAACTACACAGACTGACTGACTGACTGAGAACCGCTCGCAACACTCGCGCAGTCCAGCGCAAACTCTCTGGTCACAGATGCTACAATGTCTCGCCATCGCTACTATGTTACATACGTGTTTCAGTGTCTTTTTCATTGGGGTAACGATCTTTGGCTCTTTTTATTCTGAATACAGGGCCAAAGGTCAACGGCTGCTGCCCTTATACAATTTATCAGGTTTCATTATGTCTGTTGCAATGTTACATACGGTTCACTCTTTCATTAATATTATCGTTGGGTTTGTTTTGTAGGGACGTTAACATTCTGGCACATTTTTATTATCATCGGACTCTCTGCTATTTGTGCAGGGAGGTTATACCTGGGTCCATTTCCATTTCCATTTACATTTTAATATTGATAGACTTTTTGTTTTCTTTTTTGTTTCTTGTTGTTTTTCCTTCTTTTTTTTTGTTGTTTTTTTTCTTTTGTTTTGTTTTTCCCGCTCTCACCACCACCGCCGCATCACGCCTTCCGTTTTCTTGGTTTCTTTTCTGTGCTTCAACATCACCGCGCCCCATTTCCACACCACAGCCATCAGCCTCCAAGACGGGCGGGCGCAGTGTGCCATTTCCGGCGCACAAGCACACCCGTACGGTACTCTCCTCGCCCCCACGCCACCAACAACACAGCGACCACGCGGCTTTCAGGCACGGCACGGCACGGCACGGCACCGGCGAAATGCGCCGCCCCCGCCCCCGCCCCTCCGCGCATCCGTCCGTCTCGCCACGTTCACTGACAGCCGCGTCTGCGGCTACACCACGACAACCACAACACAACACCGCTCCCCTCCCTGGCAACTCACATTGTTTTTCTCCTCCTCTTTTGCACAAACCACAACGCCGAGCACAGGCGCAAGCCACCCACACCGCGCCCCTCCCCGTCCCGTCTTTGGCCGCCGCTCCTCGTTTCCTCGTTTGCCCCCTCCCATCTCCCGAAATGCCATGCCAGCAGCGTTACGCATGCCCCTCCCCTGTCCACACAACACTACCGCCTAACGAACAGCCTTTTCCGGGCCACATGCAGGGCACGCCCACCTCCAAACACTGCCAATTCACGGACGCACGCACGCACACACACACACACACACACACACACACACACTCACTTTCTCGACACCTTTCTGTACGGAGGGTGCGTCATCTCGACCGTGACAGAGTGACGGCAACTATCGACGATCCATTTCCCCCCACTGGTAAAACATGTCCACTAACACCTACATACATCATTCAAGTACACAGACAATAGCATACACACAATGGGAGGGCACACGAACATGGACGGCACGGCACTGTCATACACTCTTCCTCAGAACCATATCAACAAACGTTACGTACATCCGGGAAAGCGAAAGCGAAAGCGAAAGCAAAGGCAAAGCCCAATGCAGCCGTCAAAGGTAACGTTCACCACGGCAGACACTTGCAGCCGCGCCGCCGTTAAACGCATTTCAGTGCGGCTCCAATACGCCTCCGACACGGGAACGTTCCGTTGCTCTACGAATGCGTTTCTCCCCTTTTTCCCTTCCTCTCTCTTTTGCCCCCCCCTCCTTGCACTCTTGCCTCATTCCTCACGTTCTGCCCAGACATTCGACCGATCAGAGTCAACCTTTCGTTACCGTTCTCAGCGCGACGGTGTACAACAGTATGACGGGTGTGCCCAAGACTTCGGTTCAGTTGCGTGACGCCGGTCTATCGCGCCGATCGACAGTTACTCAGGGGGCGACGGATCGGACCACGTCACCGACACACAAAACACTTTCAAACAAACAAACAAATACATACCGGATGGACACAGACAAACACGTGTACAGACATTCGCCAAACAAACGACCGGCGCCGCCGCCGCCGCCGCCGTCTAGCGTGCATCTTGAATGACGACATCGGTGTGCGTGCGTCGTACGCAATCAGTCAGACACGGCTATCAAACATCAGAGTCGAATGGTACATCATCGTGCGTGTCGCCGTACACGTACAGTACAATACAACAACAATGCGTCTTAATGGCACGTTCATTTCAACGTCACTCACACACCTCCACGCTGCAGTTACGTCGCACCATTGTCAAACTCGGCGTACAGCAAAGGGAATAGTGGGCGGCAAAAACAAACCAAACAAAAACATTTCACATTTCACCCTCGCCATGTATGATGTGCAAAAAAACAAACCCGCAAACGGCCGTCGTTACGGTGACACAAAAGTCGCCGATCGCACTGTCCCCCCTCGCAGACGGGTAACACACAAACACACACACACCCCAACAACACCAATGGGTCAAAAACCACGCCAACGAGGCGTGCCACCATTCCACGCCACGGCGACCAACCTCGTGGCCGTACCCCGCGCAACACGCTTTGACGCGCCCCCCCACCCACAATCAAAATGCACACATACATCACAGCCGTCCACACAAACAACAACAACAACAACAATTCCGCCCTTCCCGCAAAAGGCAAGTTGGTGGCCCTGAAAAGGGCCGTTTCGCCGCTCTCGCAACGGAGGAGCCTTCTCCATCCTTCCTTCCATTCCAGAGCCACCTCCTTACTTGGAGCTCGTGTACTTGGTCACCGCCTTCGTGCCCTCGCTCACGGCGTGCTTGGCCAGCTCGCCAGGCAGCAACAGCCGCACAGCGGTCTGGATCTCGCGGGACGTGATGGTCGAGCGCTTGTTGTAGTGCGCCAGGCGAGAAGCCTCGGCCGCAATGCGCTCGAAAATGTCGTTCACGAAGCTGTTCATGATGCTCATCGCCTTCGACGAGATGCCCGTGTCAGGGTGCACCTGCTTCAGCACCTTGTAGATGTAGATGGCATAGCTCTCCTTCCTCTTGCGCTTCTTCTTCTTGTCGCCCTTCGAAATGTTCTTCTGCGCCTTGCCAGCCTTCTTGGCGGCCTTCCCGCTAGTCTTGGGCGGCATCTCCAACCAACGTACGGCAGCAGCAACACCAGTAGCAAGCGCTCCGCTCTAGTCAGCGTCTCCCCACACAGTGGCACCCGCCGCCAGCCGCCGCCGCACCTTTACCAGCTCGCCCTGTTGCGGCCGCCGACCAATGGGGCGCGCGCGCAACCGGCCGCCGCACCCGAGCCCATAAAGCACCCCCACCCCGGCTGCGCCGGCACGCACTCCGCTGCTCGACTCGCTGCCGCTCGCACCGGTCGTTTTCGTTTCCGTTTCGTGTGCACCGTCGCTAGCCCATCGCCATGTCCGGACGCGGAAAGGGAGGCAAAGTCAAGGGCAAGTCAAAGTCCCGCTCAAGCAGGGCTGGGCTCCAGTTCCCGGTCGGCAGAATCCACCGCCTCCTGCGCAAGGGAAACTACGCAGAGCGCGTCGGCGCCGGGGCGCCCGTCTACCTCGCCGCCGTCATGGAGTACCTCGCGGCTGAGGTGCTCGAGCTGGCCGGAAACGCGGCCCGCGACAACAAGAAGACGCGCATCATCCCGCGCCACCTGCAGCTTGCCATCCGCAACGACGAGGAGCTCAACAAGCTCCTGTCGGGCGTCACCATCGCACAGGGTGGTGTCCTGCCCAACATCCAGGCCGTCCTGCTGCCAAAGAAGACCGAGAAGAAGGCCTAAAGGAGGCCAGGCAATCGCAGCGCCGCGTGCTCCCCTGCACGCAACGCGCTTTGCCGGCTCGGCCCACAACAATCGGCCCTTTTCAGGGCCACCACACAAACCTACGTCCAAAGCAAAATTTCAGTCGTCCTCGCCGCACCTTGTTTTGTTTTAACTTTGCACTGTCACAGCACAGCCGCCGCCGGCGCACGTCCGCCATCTTGTCGTCCACACAGCCCGTGTGGCCCAACACACACACACACGCACACATTTTGCACCGTCGCAGTCGCCTTCCAAACCGACAACGGCAGCAATAATGACCATTGTTAAAGGGAGGCGTGTCGACACACCGCCCTCCACTCCCGCGCGCAACGGCCGTCGACACGAACGAAACAGCTGATCCGGCCGCCTATGCCCACACGCCTTGCCTCGGAAACCCCAACGCCGCCGCAAACAAACACACAGAGACAAACCACGCAAGCAAATAATCACCGCCTCTCGCACAACAACACACAGCCCGCCCGCCATCTCCGTCGCGATCGATACAAAGACACACAAACGAAGCAGCTCCACACACAGCCAGCCACATGACACGTTTCCTTTCCTTCTCCCCTCCCAGTCACATCACGTCGCTCAAACGGAAAGAAAGAAACAAACAAACAAACAACACAGCGCGCACACACGCAGCAACAACACAGACTCTTTCGCACTTTTCAACTTCCGAACAGTGTGGTGGCCCTGAAAAGGGCCGTTTTCTAGTCTCTCCCACCCACAAGCACGGCCGCGGGAAGGCCAGCGCCCGCTGCGACGCAGCCTAACCGCCGAAACCGTACAGGGTGCGCCCCTGCCTCTTCAGGGCGTACACCACGTCCATGGCCGTCACAGTCTTGCGCTTGGCGTGCTCAGTGTACGTCACCGCGTCGCGGATCACGTTCTCCAGGAACACCTTCAGCACCCCGCGGGTCTCCTCGTAGATCAGACCAGAGATGCGCTTCACGCCGCCCCTGCGAGCCAGGCGGCGGATGGCGGGCTTCGTGATGCCCTGGATGTTGTCGCGCAACACCTTGCGGTGCCGCTTGGCGCCACCCTTGCCGAGCCCCTTTCCTCCCTTGCCGCGGCCTGTCATCCTTCCTTCCTCGGGCAAAGCAAAACGTGCACAAACAGCAGCTGCAGCGGCTGGCGAGTCGGCTACGGTCTGCGCCCAGCGCGCCCGCCGCCCCCCTATATAGACTCTGGCCCGCCCTCCCCCCACCACGCGCAACCGAGGGCATATAAGCGCAGCACGGAGGCGCGCGGGCCCGTTGTCAAGGCAGCACCGGACGCCGCGCCGCACCTAACCTCCACGCACGCCGCTCCGCTACCGCTACCGCTACCGCCATGGCCCGCACAAAGCAAACGGCCCGCAAGTCCACCGGCGGAAAGGCGCCGCGCAAACAGCTCGCCACCAAGGCGGCGAGGAAGAGCGCGCCCGCCACCGGAGGCGTCAAGAAGCCCCACCGCTACAGGCCGGGCACCGTCGCCCTGCGAGAAATCAGGCGCTACCAGAAGAGCACAGAGCTGCTCATCCGCAAGCTGCCATTCCAGCGCCTAGTGCGCGAGATCGCCCAGGACTTCAAGACCGACCTGCGCTTCCAGAGCTCCGCAGTCATGGCCCTGCAGGAGGCCAGCGAGGCCTACCTCGTCGGCCTCTTCGAAGACACCAACCTGTGCGCAATCCACGCCAAGCGCGTCACCATCATGCCCAAGGACATCCAGCTCGCGCGCCGCATCCGCGGCGAGCGCGCCTAAACCGCGCCGCGGCACCGCACCGCACAAACAAAAACGGCCCTTTTCAGGGCCACTAACATCTCTCCGTCGCGAGCAAACTTTGTCGGTCGCCTGCCTCTCGCCCCGCAACCCAAAAACAAAAACCACCACTTCCCGTCCGTCCGCCACACCCGCTCACTCTGCCTGCCTGCTAGCAGCGCGCAACAATCACACATCATCCCTCCCCGGCGCTCAAAGCGCACAATACCCAACGGCCGACGTCACACCGCACGGGTGGCTGGCCGGCCGCCGCTTTCGTTTCGAAAACAAAAAAAACCCGCACTCCACTCCGACGGCCAACGGCCAGGCAGGCGCGCTCGCTCGCTCTACACGCCACCGAAATCCCCGCCGACTCCTTCCGCATCTCAACGTGCCCCCCCGTTGCAAAACATAACACACACACACACAAAGGAACAAAACAAAGACCAGACACGACTCGACAAGACAGACATCCGAGAAGAACGAACGCAGGCAAGCCAACCAACGTATTCAAACAAAACAACGTGACAGAAAACCAACCGTCGGCCGCCGCCACAAAACAAACACGGCGACAATCAACCACGACAACAACAACAACAACAACACCGCTTACCGCTACCGCCGCCCACACCCGCCACCGACCCCCGCAATCCAACCACCACGGCACGCAAACAGCATCCCCACGGGCATACAGAAACGCCAGACAGACACCCACACCAAACGCAACACGACAATCAAAACCTTCCCCGACGTGCTTTGATGGCCCTGAGAAGGGCCGTTTTGGGCCGCGCGTCTCTTGCGCGCCACTAGACGACGACGGGGGGTGGGGACGACGGAGTCAAGCGCCAAACCCTTCCTTTCCCATCTCTTTCTCCTCTACTCTACTTCTTCTTCTTGGGCGAAGCCTTCGCCTTAGACGGCGTCGTCGCCTTCTTCGGGCGCGGCGCCTTCGGCTTCTTCGTCGGAACCTTGGCGGCCTTCTTCGCCTTCGACGGCGACTTGGCCTTGGCCGGCTTGGCCGCAGCCGCCTTCTTCGCACCCGCGGGAGCGGCCGACGCCGCAGACGCCTTCTTGGCGGCGCCCGCCTTCCGACCGGTCGCCGCCTTCACGCCACCAGCCTTCTTTGCGCCGGCCGCACGGGCGCCCTTCTTCTCCTTGCTGGCCGGAGCGGCGCGCTTCTTCTTGGCACCGCCAGCACGAGCCTTGCCGCCCTCGGCCGCCCCCCCGCCGCCGGCGCCGGCAAGCTTGAACGAGCCGGACGCGCCCTTCCCCTTCGTCTGCACCAGCTCGCCCGCCACGACGGCCGACTTGAGGTACTTCTTGATAAACGGCGCCAGCTTCTCCGCGTCCAGCTTGTAGTGCGCGGCTATGTACTTCTTGATCGCCTGCAGCGACGACCCGCCGCGCTCCTTCAGACTCTTGATGGCGGCCGTCACCATCTCAGAGGTGCGCGGGTGCGCAGGCTTGGCGCGCGGCTTCTTCGCAGACGACGCAGACTTGGCCTTCTTCGTAGTGCCGGTGGCGGCGGGTGCCGCAGCAGTCTCGTTCGTAGCCGCCTGATCTGCCATTTCGACGACGCGCGTAACACACAGCGAGAGCGAGCGGGACGGCAGGCACGCAAGCACAAGAGCAGAGAATCACAAGGCCCAGCCAGTGTCGCGGGCGGGCGCGGACGGCCGAGAGAGCGGCCGCCACTCTGCGCGCCGCCGCGCCGCGCCTCCCGCGCTTGCTACCGCCCAACGTCCGACAGCCTGTGCGGAGCAGCCCCAAACCTGCGCCACAACCGCCCGCGCCTTTCAAACCACCGAGGATGGGGCTACACACAGCCACACCACAGTCGCCAACCAGTCGCCACGGCAGCGCCGCAAACCACGGCCAAACTGCAGCTACCGCGCGCTACAGCCTGGGTCGGCCCGCCGAGAATCGCCGCCCCCGCCCAAATGCCGCCCCCACAGCCCCAGCCGACGACCCGCCACAATGGCCAAACCTTCGGCAAAACTCCCACACCGTCGCCGCGGCAGCCCGGCCAGCGCGGCCGGCGCCACAGCCACACAAGCCGAGGCGTGCGGCGATGACGGCCGTGCAAACGCGCCTCCGCCGCCCCATCGCCTTCCGTCGCCCTCCCGCCGTTTCCCGATCGGCCCGCAGCCGTCGGGCCACATCGCGCGCCGTCCTCCTCCTCTCGCCCGCCAACATTCACAGCCGTTTCTCAACAATTGCCCGCCGCAAACGGACGCCGCCTGCGCAACAGGCGCCGCCGCCCCTCGCCGCTTCCGACCCAACCCCTCGACCGAGGCAAACCGCAATCCGAATCTACAGACCAACCCAATCTGCCGTCAAGCACACACGACAGCCGACCTTACACGTTACGCGTTACACATTACGTTTACACGTCTACGTTAGGTTAGGTTAGGTGGACGTGGGTTAGGTTAAGGGGACTTGGGTTAGGTTAAGCGTCAAACTTAGGTTAAGCATTCAAACACGTCAGGCGTCAGAGGTTAGGTTAGGTTAGGTTAGGTTAGGTTAGGTTACACGTTAGGTTAAGGGGTCAGTGCTAGGTTAAGAAGCGTCAAACGTAGGTTACAAAAGCGTTCAAACGTGAGGCGTGAGCCGGACAGCTTACCTTACGTAGACGTTAGGGGCTCACAGGCTGAGCTCACCTCGCCACACCACACGTTAGGTTCGGTTCGGTTCGCTCGGCTCAGCGTAAAGCGCCGAGGTCAGGGTTACGTTCGTTCACCTTCGGGCGCCACACTTTCGGTTGAAAGGTCGCGACGGGACGACGTCGGCAGGCACGCCGCAAACGAACAAAAACGTACAGACGACGTCGGAAACCGCCGACAGACGGGGGAGCAGCACGACCACGACCACGACCAGACACCGAGCGCGAACGAGACACACGCGAACCACCCCCACCGGCCAAAGGGCACCACACAACAACCCAGAGCACCACGTGTCGACACCAGAGCAACCCGCCGCTCACGCGACATGGCTGGCACCGAAGGGCAACCGCCCGCAACTGCGCTTTCCGCGCCGGCCCGGATGCACGTCGTGCTACAACAACACCACTACCGTACACAGCCGCTGTTCACAACATCACTATCAATGGCGCGCCCGCGGCTCGCCGCCGTCGCAGTCGCAGCCCCAACGCCAGCACTTTTGCACCACCATTCACACGCACCGCAACACAGCTCGCCGACACAGCCGAACAAAACAAACACCACACAACAACAGCAACAACGCCGCCGCCTCTACTTGTGCCGGCGACCCACCCCGCCGATGGCGCACCTCTCGCCAGCCGGCAATCGACACACACGCACCCACCCACCGGGGCCCAGTGCAAAAAAAAAAAAAAAAAAAACACACAAAAACAAAAAAACCAAACAACACAAACGACACGGGAAGCGCACACCGCCACTTCGCGCGCACGCCACCAACCAGTCGTCGTCTCAAAATAACAAACACAAACAAAATAAACTAACAACTAGGGCAACACAAAACAAAAACGCCTCGCACGAACCGCCCACAAAAAGGACAAGCACACGCACAGCCTCTGCTGACGACCACGACGCAGCGGCACGCTGCTCCTGTCCCGCGCCCCGCGCCCCACTCGATTCACAACTCACGCGACACCGTCAACGACGGGCTCGCTTCCCGCAACCTACCACCTTTCCGCCACGACGCACAGCCCCAGCCCCACCCGACGACGCCCGTGGCAACGACTGCACTTTCACCACCGCCTCCCCCTTCCCCCCCAAAACACACACACACACACACACACAGCCAGCCAAAAACGCACTCGCGACCCACACATGCACGTGCATCGGCACACGCCAACCAGTCAACGTCGACAACCACACGCAAGGCTCGAAACGAAACCGGCGTCCTTCCACGTTGCCATCAAGCTACGCGACACAAGACACAAGGAACCAACACAACAGCCGGCCCCACTAATTCCCACTCTCACGCCGCAAAAAGCACACCGAAACCGCCAAACGCACGCACATTCCCCTTCGCACTGACACCACCGACCGGCTCGCTACCACACACCTCTCGGCAGCCGTTTCACGCCAATTCGCCACACCGCCCACACAGTCGACAAGCGCCCGCCCTGTACGGCACACGCAACGACGCAGCGCAGCAAAGGGCGCCCGCAACACATACCTCTCCGCCGCCCGACGCGCCAACCGCCACACCACACCGCCAGCCACTCGCAAATTGTGCACTGCCACCAGCCACACGTCCAACACGCCGCGCCGCCTCCGGCCACCCGCCAGGGGGCGCTCACGTCCGCGACAACAGCGCGGCCCGCCGGGCCGGGCCGAACCGAACCGAGCCGCCGCTGCTCTGCACTCGGCACGGCCACACCCTGCTGCAGACCGGGCTCGTCCCTCTGTACGCGTCTGCCTGCGCATCAACACAACACGACCTTTTTTTTTTTTTTCCTCTCTACCGCCATCCCTTCTTCTCGCGTTTTACTCGTTGTTGCAGCAGCGGCGCACACCTACACATCCACAGCCCCAGCCGAGCCGGCCTCACCTCAGGGCCCGCCGCCAGCGTCTCCTCCTCGGGCACAGGTGCGGTGCTGTGGCCGCCCATCCAACCGCATTGCTGGCCGTCCAGCCACCAGGCGTTCCCACTGCCGCGAGCCACGCCGCGCACCGACCCTGCTGCAGAAAACGAAGCATAGCCAGAGACCGACCGATACACAAAGCAAGCCGTCGCCTCGCCTCTTGTCCTTCCTGCCTTCCTTCCGCCCCCGCCCTTCTCACACCACCGCCTCTCCACTTTCGCCCCCCCCCCCCCTCCTTTTTTTTCTTCTTTCTTTCTTTCTTTGGCCCTCTCTCCTTCCCGCCATGGCGGTTACGGCACCGCCTGCAGCGGCAGATTTTTTGCGCCCACACGCCTACTCCTACCACCATTAACCTTGCCCTGCCCTGCCCATCAACGTCGCAGTCGAACCGACGCTTGCCAACACACTGCCCACGTTCCTTTCTCTTTTCGGCCTACGCCCATTACGCGCCGCCGCCACAGCACCTTCCCTTCCCACAACACACCGACGTCATCACACGCACCCAAAACAGGGGCCACGACCGTGTTCCTCGCCCACTCCCATCCCGCACGGTACGCACATTCCCAACTACTACCGCGCACCCTCCCTTTCCACTCTGTGTGTCTCTGTGTCTGTGTCCTGTCCGCGCGTGACGCCTCTCAACATCCGCCGTCCCCCGTCCCGTTTTCGCCCCCATGCCGTCGTCGCGCCGCCTCCTCCCCGTCCACCGCCGCCCCTGTCCGCCCCGCACCACACCATACACCGCTGCTTGTCCCGGCCGTTGCCACCAAAGGCGCCGACCGCAAACGCGCCACGCCGCAGCCCCCGTGCGTCTCGCGCTCGCTTGCATCTCCGTGCCGACGCTGCCTCTCTTCCCACTCGCACTCGACCTCGACAACACAGTCTTTGGCTCCGCCACTGCGTGTTCCGGTGGTACGCACGCTGCAACACGTATGTATTCATTACCAGAGCGATGGCGAGGCATGACAGCATCTCTGTCTGACCAGAGAGTTCTTTATCGCTGCTAGTCGGCGCTTGGACCGCGCCAGACGACAGTAGTGGCACGCACCGGGTCGCCAGGAACAGTTGTTATATATATTGTAGCGCGAGTCGGGAGAGGTAGTAGTCGGTCGACAGTAGTAGCGGGTGGACGGTTGTACTGAGCGGGCGTCGGCGGCGTGCTCTGCTCGTCTCGCGACTCTGGTCACGGTTCGGGACGATGTATAGTATATTGTGTTATAATCAAGAGGTGGTGTGACGCTGCATTGCGCAAATCTGATAACGTATGTTCATTGTACTTATTTTGTTCAACAACACAAGCCCCACTATTACTTTTTTTCTAAAGTAACTTTTGTCTCTTAACGAAAAACATTCACTTTTTAAAGACTACTTCCTATGGCATTTCCCTCCAAGGAGTGCAATTAATTACCAGCCAGCACTCATTCATTGCACACAGCTGTGTAAGGGGTATCTACAATCGAGGAGCGGATATAAATGCAATTTTTTGTTTCTTTTTGTTTTTTGTTTTGTGTGTGTGTTGTAACCTCCCAGCAATATTTAAAATAATGGACAATGTTATTTACGGATGCTAATGGACATTGCGCTAATTGTAACCTCGCCCACAATGAGAGGTATTGAAAATGGCAACAACAATGTGCAATTCGCAATCTGACTCAAATATAAAGTCTTCACACAACATTTAAAAAAGTCCGTTCAGTGACAAGAAACTTCAATTAAACCGAAATATCGGTCTTTGGCCCTGTGCAAAACAATCGGAATTAAAGTCTTACCTCCGAATAAATGGATGTCACATTTCTGCTCTGGTTGTTGCGCAGCGCTTGGAGGAACTGCATTGCAAATAATAATATTCTCTTTTTTTGTGATTTTAGTGACATTTTTCTTCAAAGAAGTGGAACGAACTCTTTAGTTCAATAAAAGATTAAATGTTTGAAAAATGCTTTTGAAATAAAAATTATTATTGGGGAACTTGTTGGAGCATAATTACAATAAATACAATTTCTC
The DNA here is from genome assembly GCF_021461395.2 of Schistocerca americana. NCBI lineage: Eukaryota > Metazoa > Arthropoda > Insecta > Orthoptera > Acrididae > Schistocerca > Schistocerca americana. Next base: position 9,957 of record NW_025725782.1, on the reverse strand, counting down.
ATTATCTAATGATTATATTAATTAACAGTATACCTTATTCACCATCTTGACCAGTGTTGCCGACCGCCTACATCACACAACCGCACTCGGCTGCTACTACTGACCGACCGCTCTGCATGACGACTATTAGCGTACTGCACGCGACGACTACTGACAGAGTACAGCCCTCAACTACACAGACTGACTGACTGACTGAGAACCGCTCGCAACACTCGCGCAGTCCAGCGCAAACTCTCTGGTCACAGATGCTACAATGTCTCGCCATCGCTACTATGTTACATACGTGTTTCAGTGTCTTTTTCATTGGGGTAACGATCTTTGGCTCTTTTTATTCTGAATACAGGGCCAAAGGTCAACGGCTGCTGCCCTTATACAATTTATCAGGTTTCATTATGTCTGTTGCAATGTTACATACGGTTCACTCTTTCATTAATATTATCGTTGGGTTTGTTTTGTAGGGACGTTAACATTCTGGCACATTTTTATTATCATCGGACTCTCTGCTATTTGTGCAGGGAGGTTATACCTGGGTCCATTTCCATTTCCATTTACATTTTAATATTGATAGACTTTTTGTTTTCTTTTTTGTTTCTTGTTGTTTTTCCTTCTTTTTTTTTGTTGTTTTTTTTCTTTTGTTTTGTTTTTCCCGCTCTCACCACCACCGCCGCATCACGCCTTCCGTTTTCTCTTGGTTTCTTTTCTGTGCTTCAACATCACCGCGCCCCATTTCCACACCACAGCCATCAGCCTCCAAGACGGGCGGGCGCAGTGTGCCATTTCCGGCGCACAAGCACACCCGTACGGTACTCTCCTCGCCCCCACGCCACCAACAACACAGCGACCACGCGGCTTTCAGGCACGGCACGGCACGGCACGGCACCGGCGAAATGCGCCGCCCCCGCCCCCGCCCCTCCGCGCATCCGTCCGTCTCGCCACGTTCACTGACAGCCGCGTCTGCGGCTACACCACGACAACCACAACACAACACCGCTCCCCTCCCTGGCAACTCACATTGTTTTTCTCCTCCTCTTTTGCACAAACCACAACGCCGAGCACAGGCGCAAGCCACCCACACCGCGCCCCTCCCCGTCCCGTCTTTGGCCGCCGCTCCTCGTTTCCTCGTTTGCCCCCTCCCATCTCCCGAAATGCCATGCCAGCAGCGTTACGCATGCCCCTCCCCTGTCCACACAACACTACCGCCTAACGAACAGCCTTTTCCGGGCCACATGCAGGGCACGCCCACCTCCAAACACTGCCAATTCACGGACGCACGCACGCACACACACACACACACACACACACACACACTCACTTTCTCGACACCTTTCTGTACGGAGGGTGCGTCATCTCGACCGTGACAGAGTGACGGCAACTATCGACGATCCATTTCCCCCCACTGGTAAAACATGTCCACTAACACCTACATACATCATTCAAGTACACAGACAATAGCATACACACAATGGGAGGGCACACGAACATGGACGGCACGGCACTGTCATACACTCTTCCTCAGAACCATATCAACAAACGTTACGTACATCCGGGAAAGCGAAAGCGAAAGCGAAAGCAAAGGCAAAGCCCAATGCAGCCGTCAAAGGTAACGTTCACCACGGCAGACACTTGCAGCCGCGCCGCCGTTAAACGCATTTCAGTGCGGCTCCAATACGCCTCCGACACGGGAACGTTCCGTTGCTCTACGAATGCGTTTCTCCCCTTTTTCCCTTCCTCTCTCTTTTGCCCCCCCCTCCTTGCACTCTTGCCTCATTCCTCACGTTCTGCCCAGACATTCGACCGATCAGAGTCAACCTTTCGTTACCGTTCTCAGCGCGACGGTGTACAACAGTATGACGGGTGTGCCCAAGACTTCGGTTCAGTTGCGTGACGCCGGTCTATCGCGCCGATCGACAGTTACTCAGGGGGCGACGGATCGGACCACGTCACCGACACACAAAACACTTTCAAACAAACAAACAAATACATACCGGATGGACACAGACAAACACGTGTACAGACATTCGCCAAACAAACGACCGGCGCCGCCGCCGCCGCCGCCGTCTAGCGTGCATCTTGAATGACGACATCGGTGTGCGTGCGTCGTACGCAATCAGTCAGACACGGCTATCAAACATCAGAGTCGAATGGTACATCATCGTGCGTGTCGCCGTACACGTACAGTACAATACAACAACAATGCGTCTTAATGGCACGTTCATTTCAACGTCACTCACACACCTCCACGCTGCAGTTACGTCGCACCATTGTCAAACTCGGCGTACAGCAAAGGGAATAGTGGGCGGCAAAAACAAACCAAACAAAAACATTTCACATTTCACCCTCGCCATGTATGATGTGCAAAAAAACAAACCCGCAAACGGCCGTCGTTACGGTGACACAAAAGTCGCCGATCGCACTGTCCCCCCTCGCAGACGGGTAACACACAAACACACACACACCCCAACAACACCAATGGGTCAAAAACCACGCCAACGAGGCGTGCCACCATTCCACGCCACGGCGACCAACCTCGTGGCCGTACCCCGCGCAACACGCTTTGACGCGCCCCCCCACCCACAATCAAAATGCACACATACATCACAGCCGTCCACACAAACAACAACAACAACAACAATTCCGCCCTTCCCGCAAAAGGCAAGTTGGTGGCCCTGAAAAGGGCCGTTTCGCCGCTCTCGCAACGGAGGAGCCTTCTCCATCCTTCCTTCCATTCCAGAGCCACCTCCTTACTTGGAGCTCGTGTACTTGGTCACCGCCTTCGTGCCCTCGCTCACGGCGTGCTTGGCCAGCTCGCCAGGCAGCAACAGCCGCACAGCGGTCTGGATCTCGCGGGACGTGATGGTCGAGCGCTTGTTGTAGTGCGCCAGGCGAGAAGCCTCGGCCGCAATGCGCTCGAAAATGTCGTTCACGAAGCTGTTCATGATGCTCATCGCCTTCGACGAGATGCCCGTGTCAGGGTGCACCTGCTTCAGCACCTTGTAGATGTAGATGGCATAGCTCTCCTTCCTCTTGCGCTTCTTCTTCTTGTCGCCCTTCGAAATGTTCTTCTGCGCCTTGCCAGCCTTCTTGGCGGCCTTCCCGCTAGTCTTGGGCGGCATCTCCAACCAACGTACGGCAGCAGCAACACCAGTAGCAAGCGCTCCGCTCTAGTCAGCGTCTCCCCACACAGTGGCACCCGCCGCCAGCCGCCGCCGCACCTTTACCAGCTCGCCCTGTTGCGGCCGCCGACCAATGGGGCGCGCGCGCAACCGGCCGCCGCACCCGAGCCCATAAAGCACCCCCACCCCGGCTGCGCCGGCACGCACTCCGCTGCTCGACTCGCTGCCGCTCGCACCGGTCGTTTTCGTTTCCGTTTCGTGTGCACCGTCGCTAGCCCATCGCCATGTCCGGACGCGGAAAGGGAGGCAAAGTCAAGGGCAAGTCAAAGTCCCGCTCAAGCAGGGCTGGGCTCCAGTTCCCGGTCGGCAGAATCCACCGCCTCCTGCGCAAGGGAAACTACGCAGAGCGCGTCGGCGCCGGGGCGCCCGTCTACCTCGCCGCCGTCATGGAGTACCTCGCGGCTGAGGTGCTCGAGCTGGCCGGAAACGCGGCCCGCGACAACAAGAAGACGCGCATCATCCCGCGCCACCTGCAGCTTGCCATCCGCAACGACGAGGAGCTCAACAAGCTCCTGTCGGGCGTCACCATCGCACAGGGTGGTGTCCTGCCCAACATCCAGGCCGTCCTGCTGCCAAAGAAGACCGAGAAGAAGGCCTAAAGGAGGCCAGGCAATCGCAGCGCCGCGTGCTCCCCTGCACGCAACGCGCTTTGCCGGCTCGGCCCACAACAATCGGCCCTTTTCAGGGCCACCACACAAACCTACGTCCAAAGCAAAATTTCAGTCGTCCTCGCCGCACCTTGTTTTGTTTTAACTTTGCACTGTCACAGCACAGCCGCCGCCGGCGCACGTCCGCCATCTTGTCGTCCACACAGCCCGTGTGGCCCAACACACACACACACGCACACATTTTGCACCGTCGCAGTCGCCTTCCAAACCGACAACGGCAGCAATAATGACCATTGTTAAAGGGAGGCGTGTCGACACACCGCCCTCCACTCCCGCGCGCAACGGCCGTCGACACGAACGAAACAGCTGATCCGGCCGCCTATGCCCACACGCCTTGCCTCGGAAACCCCAACGCCGCCGCAAACAAACACACAGAGACAAACCACGCAAGCAAATAATCACCGCCTCTCGCACAACAACACACAGCCCGCCCGCCATCTCCGTCGCGATCGATACAAAGACACACAAACGAAGCAGCTCCACACACAGCCAGCCACATGACACGTTTCCTTTCCTTCTCCCCTCCCAGTCACATCACGTCGCTCAAACGGAAAGAAAGAAACAAACAAACAAACAACACAGCGCGCACACACGCAGCAACAACACAGACTCTTTCGCACTTTTCAACTTCCGAACAGTGTGGTGGCCCTGAAAAGGGCCGTTTTCTAGTCTCTCCCACCCACAAGCACGGCCGCGGGAAGGCCAGCGCCCGCTGCGACGCAGCCTAACCGCCGAAACCGTACAGGGTGCGCCCCTGCCTCTTCAGGGCGTACACCACGTCCATGGCCGTCACAGTCTTGCGCTTGGCGTGCTCAGTGTACGTCACCGCGTCGCGGATCACGTTCTCCAGGAACACCTTCAGCACCCCGCGGGTCTCCTCGTAGATCAGACCAGAGATGCGCTTCACGCCGCCCCTGCGAGCCAGGCGGCGGATGGCGGGCTTCGTGATGCCCTGGATGTTGTCGCGCAACACCTTGCGGTGCCGCTTGGCGCCACCCTTGCCGAGCCCCTTTCCTCCCTTGCCGCGGCCTGTCATCCTTCCTTCCTCGGGCAAAGCAAAACGTGCACAAACAGCAGCTGCAGCGGCTGGCGAGTCGGCTACGGTCTGCGCCCAGCGCGCCCGCCGCCCCCCTATATAGACTCTGGCCCGCCCTCCCCCCACCACGCGCAACCGAGGGCATATAAGCGCAGCACGGAGGCGCGCGGGCCCGTTGTCAAGGCAGCACCGGACGCCGCGCCGCACCTAACCTCCACGCACGCCGCTCCGCTACCGCTACCGCTACCGCCATGGCCCGCACAAAGCAAACGGCCCGCAAGTCCACCGGCGGAAAGGCGCCGCGCAAACAGCTCGCCACCAAGGCGGCGAGGAAGAGCGCGCCCGCCACCGGAGGCGTCAAGAAGCCCCACCGCTACAGGCCGGGCACCGTCGCCCTGCGAGAAATCAGGCGCTACCAGAAGAGCACAGAGCTGCTCATCCGCAAGCTGCCATTCCAGCGCCTAGTGCGCGAGATCGCCCAGGACTTCAAGACCGACCTGCGCTTCCAGAGCTCCGCAGTCATGGCCCTGCAGGAGGCCAGCGAGGCCTACCTCGTCGGCCTCTTCGAAGACACCAACCTGTGCGCAATCCACGCCAAGCGCGTCACCATCATGCCCAAGGACATCCAGCTCGCGCGCCGCATCCGCGGCGAGCGCGCCTAAACCGCGCCGCGGCACCGCACCGCACAAACAAAAACGGCCCTTTTCAGGGCCACTAACATCTCTCCGTCGCGAGCAAACTTTGTCGGTCGCCTGCCTCTCGCCCCGCAACCCAAAAACAAAAACCACCACTTCCCGTCCGTCCGCCACACCCGCTCACTCTGCCTGCCTGCTAGCAGCGCGCAACAATCACACATCATCCCTCCCCGGCGCTCAAAGCGCACAATACCCAACGGCCGACGTCACACCGCACGGGTGGCTGGCCGGCCGCCGCTTTCGTTTCGAAAACAAAAAAAACCCGCACTCCACTCCGACGGCCAACGGCCAGGCAGGCGCGCTCGCTCGCTCTACACGCCACCGAAATCCCCGCCGACTCCTTCCGCATCTCAACGTGCCCCCCCGTTGCAAAACATAACACACACACACACAAAGGAACAAAACAAAGACCAGACACGACTCGACAAGACAGACATCCGAGAAGAACGAACGCAGGCAAGCCAACCAACGTATTCAAACAAAACAACGTGACAGAAAACCAACCGTCGGCCGCCGCCACAAAACAAACACGGCGACAATCAACCACGACAACAACAACAACAACAACACCGCTTACCGCTACCGCCGCCCACACCCGCCACCGACCCCCGCAATCCAACCACCACGGCACGCAAACAGCATCCCCACGGGCATACAGAAACGCCAGACAGACACCCACACCAAACGCAACACGACAATCAAAACCTTCCCCGACGTGCTTTGATGGCCCTGAGAAGGGCCGTTTTGGGCCGCGCGTCTCTTGCGCGCCACTAGACGACGACGGGGGGTGGGGACGACGGAGTCAAGCGCCAAACCCTTCCTTTCCCATCTCTTTCTCCTCTACTCTACTTCTTCTTCTTGGGCGAAGCCTTCGCCTTAGACGGCGTCGTCGCCTTCTTCGGGCGCGGCGCCTTCGGCTTCTTCGTCGGAACCTTGGCGGCCTTCTTCGCCTTCGACGGCGACTTGGCCTTGGCCGGCTTGGCCGCAGCCGCCTTCTTCGCACCCGCGGGAGCGGCCGACGCCGCAGACGCCTTCTTGGCGGCGCCCGCCTTCCGACCGGTCGCCGCCTTCACGCCACCAGCCTTCTTTGCGCCGGCCGCACGGGCGCCCTTCTTCTCCTTGCTGGCCGGAGCGGCGCGCTTCTTCTTGGCACCGCCAGCACGAGCCTTGCCGCCCTCGGCCGCCCCCCCGCCGCCGGCGCCGGCAAGCTTGAACGAGCCGGACGCGCCCTTCCCCTTCGTCTGCACCAGCTCGCCCGCCACGACGGCCGACTTGAGGTACTTCTTGATAAACGGCGCCAGCTTCTCCGCGTCCAGCTTGTAGTGCGCGGCTATGTACTTCTTGATCGCCTGCAGCGACGACCCGCCGCGCTCCTTCAGACTCTTGATGGCGGCCGTCACCATCTCAGAGGTGCGCGGGTGCGCAGGCTTGGCGCGCGGCTTCTTCGCAGACGACGCAGACTTGGCCTTCTTCGTAGTGCCGGTGGCGGCGGGTGCCGCAGCAGTCTCGTTCGTAGCCGCCTGATCTGCCATTTCGACGACGCGCGTAACACACAGCGAGAGCGAGCGGGACGGCAGGCACGCAAGCACAAGAGCAGAGAATCACAAGGCCCAGCCAGTGTCGCGGGCGGGCGCGGACGGCCGAGAGAGCGGCCGCCACTCTGCGCGCCGCCGCGCCGCGCCTCCCGCGCTTGCTACCGCCCAACGTCCGACAGCCTGTGCGGAGCAGCCCCAAACCTGCGCCACAACCGCCCGCGCCTTTCAAACCACCGAGGATGGGGCTACACACAGCCACACCACAGTCGCCAACCAGTCGCCACGGCAGCGCCGCAAACCACGGCCAAACTGCAGCTACCGCGCGCTACAGCCTGGGTCGGCCCGCCGAGAATCGCCGCCCCCGCCCAAATGCCGCCCCCACAGCCCCAGCCGACGACCCGCCACAATGGCCAAACCTTCGGCAAAACTCCCACACCGTCGCCGCGGCAGCCCGGCCAGCGCGGCCGGCGCCACAGCCACACAAGCCGAGGCGTGCGGCGATGACGGCCGTGCAAACGCGCCTCCGCCGCCCCATCGCCTTCCGTCGCCCTCCCGCCGTTTCCCGATCGGCCCGCAGCCGTCGGGCCACATCGCGCGCCGTCCTCCTCCTCTCGCCCGCCAACATTCACAGCCGTTTCTCAACAATTGCCCGCCGCAAACGGACGCCGCCTGCGCAACAGGCGCCGCCGCCCCTCGCCGCTTCCGACCCAACCCCTCGACCGAGGCAAACCGCAATCCGAATCTACAGACCAACCCAATCTGCCGTCAAGCACACACGACAGCCGACCTTACACGTTACGCGTTACACATTACGTTTACACGTCTACGTTAGGTTAGGTTAGGTGGACGTGGGTTAGGTTAAGGGGACTTGGGTTAGGTTAAGCGTCAAACTTAGGTTAAGCATTCAAACACGTCAGGCGTCAGAGGTTAGGTTAGGTTAGGTTAGGTTAGGTTAGGTTACACGTTAGGTTAAGGGGTCAGTGCTAGGTTAAGAAGCGTCAAACGTAGGTTACAAAAGCGTTCAAACGTGAGGCGTGAGCCGGACAGCTTACCTTACGTAGACGTTAGGGGCTCACAGGCTGAGCTCACCTCGCCACACCACACGTTAGGTTCGGTTCGGTTCGCTCGGCTCAGCGTAAAGCGCCGAGGTCAGGGTTACGTTCGTTCACCTTCGGGCGCCACACTTTCGGTTGAAAGGTCGCGACGGGACGACGTCGGCAGGCACGCCGCAAACGAACAAAAACGTACAGACGACGTCGGAAACCGCCGACAGACGGGGGAGCAGCACGACCACGACCACGACCAGACACCGAGCGCGAACGAGACACACGCGAACCACCCCCACCGGCCAAAGGGCACCACACAACAACCCAGAGCACCACGTGTCGACACCAGAGCAACCCGCCGCTCACGCGACATGGCTGGCACCGAAGGGCAACCGCCCGCAACTGCGCTTTCCGCGCCGGCCCGGATGCACGTCGTGCTACAACAACACCACTACCGTACACAGCCGCTGTTCACAACATCACTATCAATGGCGCGCCCGCGGCTCGCCGCCGTCGCAGTCGCAGCCCCAACGCCAGCACTTTTGCACCACCATTCACACGCACCGCAACACAGCTCGCCGACACAGCCGAACAAAACAAACACCACACAACAACAGCAACAACGCCGCCGCCTCTACTTGTGCCGGCGACCCACCCCGCCGATGGCGCACCTCTCGCCAGCCGGCAATCGACACACACGCACCCACCCACCGGGGCCCAGTGCAAAAAAAAAAAAAAAAAAAAACACACAAAAACAAAAAAACCAAACAACACAAACGACACGGGAAGCGCACACCGCCACTTCGCGCGCACGCCACCAACCAGTCGTCGTCTCAAAATAACAAACACAAACAAAATAAACTAACAACTAGGGCAACACAAAACAAAAACGCCTCGCACGAACCGCCCACAAAAAGGACAAGCACACGCACAGCCTCTGCTGACGACCACGACGCAGCGGCACGCTGCTCCTGTCCCGCGCCCCGCGCCCCACTCGATTCACAACTCACGCGACACCGTCAACGACGGGCTCGCTTCCCGCAACCTACCACCTTTCCGCCACGACGCACAGCCCCAGCCCCACCCGACGACGCCCGTGGCAACGACTGCACTTTCACCACCGCCTCCCCCTTCCCCCCCAAAACACACACACACACACACACACAGCCAGCCAAAAACGCACTCGCGACCCACACATGCACGTGCATCGGCACACGCCAACCAGTCAACGTCGACAACCACACGCAAGGCTCGAAACGAAACCGGCGTCCTTCCACGTTGCCATCAAGCTACGCGACACAAGACACAAGGAACCAACACAACAGCCGGCCCCACTAATTCCCACTCTCACGCCGCAAAAAGCACACCGAAACCGCCAAACGCACGCACATTCCCCTTCGCACTGACACCACCGACCGGCTCGCTACCACACACCTCTCGGCAGCCGTTTCACGCCAATTCGCCACACCGCCCACACAGTCGACAAGCGCCCGCCCTGTACGGCACACGCAACGACGCAGCGCAGCAAAGGGCGCCCGCAACACATACCTCTCCGCCGCCCGACGCGCCAACCGCCACACCACACCGCCAGCCACTCGCAAATTGTGCACTGCCACCAGCCACACGTCCAACACGCCGCGCCGCCTCCGGCCACCCGCCAGGGGGCGCTCACGTCCGCGACAACAGCGCGGCCCGCCGGGCCGGGCCGAACCGAACCGAGCCGCCGCTGCTCTGCACTCGGCACGGCCACACCCTGCTGCAGACCGGGCTCGTCCCTCTGTACGCGTCTGCCTGCGCATCAACA
>NW_025725781.1:0-22489 GCF_021461395.2 Schistocerca americana | reverse complement strand
GAACCGCCCACAAAAAGGACAAGCACACGCACAGCCTCTGCTGACGACCACGACGCAGCGGCACGCTGCTCCTGTCCCGCGCCCCGCGCCCCACTCGATTCACAACTCACGCGACACCGTCAACGACGGGCTCGCTTCCCGCAACCTACCACCTTTCCGCCACGACGCACAGCCCCAGCCCCACCCGACGACGCCCGTGGCAACGACTGCAACTTTCACCACCGCCTCCCCCTTCCCCCCCCCCCAAAACACACACACACACACACACACACACAGCCAGCCAAAAACGCACTCGCGACCCACACATGCACGTGCATCGGCACACGCCAACCAGTCAACGTCGACAACCACACGCAAGGCTCGAAACGAAACCGGCGTCCTTCCACGTTGCCATCAAGCTACGCGACACAAGACACAAGGAACCAACACAACAGCCGGCCCCACTAATTCCCACTCTCACGCCGCAAAAAGCACACCGAAACCGCCAAACGCACGCACATTCCCCTTCGCACTGACACCGACCGGCTCGCTACCACACACCTCTCGGCAGCCGTTTCACGCCAATTCGCCACACCGCCCACACAGTCGACAAGCGCCCGCCCTGTACGGCACACGCAACGACGCAGCGCAGCAAAGGGCGCCCGCAACACATACCTCTCCGCCGCCCGACGCGCCAACCGCCACACCACACCGCCAGCCACTCGCAAATTGTGCACTGCCACCAGCCGTCCAACACGCCGCGCCGCCTCCGGCCACCCGCCAGGGGGCGCTCACGTCCGCGACAACAGCGCGGCCCGCCGGGCCGGGCCGAACCGAACCGAGCCGCCGCTGCTCTGCACTCGGCACGGCCACACCCTGCTGCAGACCGGGCTCGTCTCTCTGTACGCGTCTGCCTGCGCATCAACACAACACGACCTTTTTTTTTTTCTCTCTCTCTCTACCGCCATCCCTTCTTCTCGCGTTTTACTCGTTGTTGCAGCAGCGGCGCACCCCTACACATCCACAGCCCCAGCCGAGCCGGCCTCACCTCAGGGCCCGCCGCCAGCGTCTCCTCCTCGGGCACAGGTGCGGTGCTGTGGCCGCCCATCCAACCGCATTGCTGGCCGTCCAGCCACCAGGCGTTCCCACTGCCGCGAGCCACGCCGCGCACCGACCCTGCTGCAGAAAACGAAGCATAGCCAGAGACCGACCGATACACAAAGCAAGCCGTCGCCTCGCCTCTTGTCCTTCCTGCCTTCCTTCCGCCCCCGCCCTTCTCACACCACCGCCTCTCCACTTTCGCCCCCCCCCCCCCCCCCTCCCTCCTTTTTTTTTTTTTTTTTTTCTTTCTTTCTTTCTTTCTTTGGCCCTCTCTCCTTCCCGCCATGGCGGTTACGGCACCGCCTGCAGCGGCAGACTTTTTGCGCCCACACGCCTACTCCTACCACCATTAACCTTGCCCTGCCCTGCCCTGCCCTGCCCATCAACGTCGCAGTCGAACCGACGCTTGCCAACACACTGCCGCCCACGTTCCTTTCTCTTTTCGGCCTACGCCCATTACGCGCCGCCGCCACAGCACCTTCCCTTCCCACAACACACCGACGTCATCACACGCACCCAAAACAGGGGCCACGACCGTGTTCCTCGCCCACTCCCATCCCGCACGGTACGCACATTCCCAACTACTACCGCGCACCCTCCCTTTCCAATCTGTGTGTCTCTGTGTCTGTGTCCTGTCCGCGCGTGACGCCTCTCAACATCCGCCGTCCCCCGTCCCCCGTCCCGTTTTCGCCCCCATGCCGTCGTCGCGCCGCCTCCGCCCCTGTCCGCCCCGCACCACACCATACACCGCTGCTTGTCCCGGCCGTTGCCACCAAAGGCGCCGACCGCAAACGCGCCACGCCGCAGCCCCCGTGCGTCTCGCGCTCGCTTGCATCTCCGTGCCGACGCTGCCTCTCTTCCCGCTCGCACTCGACCTCGACAACACAGTCTTTGGCTCCGCCACTGCGTGTTCCGGTGGTACGCACGCTGCAACACGTATGTATTCATTACCAGAGCGATGGCGAGGCATGACAGCATCTCTGTCTGACCAGAGAGTTATTTATCGTTGCTAGTCGGCGCTTGGACCGCGCCAGACGACAGTAGTGGCACGCACCGGGTCGCCAGGAACAGTTGTTATACATATATTGTAGCGCGAGTCGGGAGAGGTAGTCGTCGGTCGACAGTAGTGGCGGGTGGACGGTTGTACTGAGCGGGCGTCGGCGGCGTGCTCTGCTCGTCTCGCGACTCTGGTCACGGTTCGGGACGATGCATAGTATATTGTGTTATAATCAAAAGGTAGTGTGAAGCTGCATTGCGCAAATCTGATAACGTATGTTCATTGTACTTATTTTGTTCAACAACAAACAAAAGCCCCACTATTACTTTTTTCTAAAGTAACTTTTGTCTTTTAACGAAAAACATTCACTTTTTAAAGACTACTTCCTATGGCATTTCCCTCCAAGGAGTGCAATTAATTACCAGCCAGCACTCATTCATTGCACACAGCTGTGTAAGGGGTATCTACAATTGAGGAGCGGATATAAATGCAATTTTTTGTTTTTTTTGTGTCTTGTACCCTCCCCGCAAAATTTAAAATAATGGACAATGTTATTTACGGATGCTAATGGACATTGCGCTAATTGTAACCTCGCCCACAATGAGAGGTATTGAAAATGGCAACAAAAATGTGAAATTCGCAATCTCACTCAAATATACATTCTTCACAACATTTAAAGTCCGTTCAGTGACAAGAAACTTCAATTAAACCGAAATATCGGTCTTTGGCCCTGTGCAAAACAATCAGAATTAAAGTCTTACCTCCGAATAAATGGATGTCACATTTCTGCTCTTGTTGTTGCGCAGCGCTTGGAGGAACTGCATTGCAAATAATAATATTCTCTTTTTTTGTGATTTTAGTGACATTTTTCTTCAAAGAAGTGGAATGAAATGTGAAGTGCAACGAACTCTTTAGTTCAATAAAAACTTCAATGTTTGAAAAATGCTTTTCAAATAAACATTATTATTGGGGAACTTGTTGGAGAATAATTACAATAAATAAAATTTTTCATTATCTAATGATTATATTAATTAACAGTATACCTTATTCACCATCTTGACCAGTGTTGCCGACCGCCTACATCACACAACCGCCCTCAGCTGCTACTACTGACCGACCGCTCTGCATGACGACTATTAGCGTACTGCACGCGACGACTACTGACAGAGTACAGCCCTCAACTACACAGAGCTACAGACTCGCAACGACCGACCGACCGACTGACTGACTGGCTGGCTGGCTGGCTGGCTGGCTGGCTGGCTGGCTGGCTGGCTGAGAACCGCTCGCAACACTCGCGCAGTCCAGCGCAAACTCTCTGGTCACAGATGCTACAATGCCTCGCCATCGCTGCTATGTTACATACGTGTTTCAGTGTCTTTTTCATTGGGGTAACGATCTTTGGCTCTCTTTTTATTCTGAATACAGGGCCAAAGGTCAACGCTGCTGCCCTTATACAATTTATCAGGTTTCATTATGTCTGTTGCAATGTTACATACGGTTCATTCTTTCATTAATATTATCGTTGGCTTTGTTTTGTAGGGACGTTAACATTCTGGCACATTTTTATTATCATCGGACTCTCTGCTATTTGTGCAGGGAGGTTATACCTGGGTCCATTTCCATTTCCATTTACATTTTAATATTGATAGGCTTTTTTTTTTGTTTTCTTTTTTGTTTCTTGTTGTTTTTCCTTCTTTTTTTTTGTTGTTTTTTTTTTCTTTTTCTTTTGTTTTTGTTTTTCCCGCTCTCACCACCACCGCCGCATCACGCCTTCCGTTTTCTTGGTTTCTTTTCTGTTCTTCAACTGCTTCAACATCACCGCGCCCCATTTCCACACCACAGCCATCAGCCTCCAAGACGGGCAGGCGCAGTGTGCCATTTCCGGCGCACAAGCACACCCGTACGGTACTCTCCTCGCCCCCACGCCACCAACAACACAGCGACCACGCGGCTTTCAGGCACGGCACCGGCGAAATGCGCCGCCCCCGCCCCTCCGCGCATCCGTCCGTCTCGCCACGTTCACTGACAGCCGCGTCTGCGGCTACACCACGACAACCACAACACAACACAACACCGCTCCCCTCCCTGGCAACTCATTGTTTTTCTCCTCCTCTTTTGCACAAACCACAACGCCGAGCACAGGCGCAAGCCACCCACACCGCGCCCCTCCCCGTCCCGTCTTTGGCCGCCGCTCCTCGTTTGCCCCCTCCCATCTCCCGAAATGCCATGCCAGCAGCGTTACGCATGCCCCTCCCCTGTCCACACAACACTACCGCCAAACGAACAGCCTTCCGGGCCACATGCAGGGCACGCCCACCTCCAAACACTGCCAATTCACGGACGCACACACACACACACACACACTCACTCACTCACTCACTCACTTTCTCGACACCTTTCTGTACGGAGGGTGCGTCATCTCGACCGTGACAGAGTGACGGCAACTATCGACGATCCATTTCCCCCCACTGGTAACACATGTCCACTAACACCTACATACATCATTCAAGTACACAGACAATAGCATACACACAATGGGAGGGCACACGAACATGGACGGCACGGCACTGTCATACACTCTTCCTCAGAACCATATCAACAAACGTTACGTACATCCGGGAAAGCGAAAGCGAAAGCGAAAGCAAAAGCAAAAGCAAAGGCAAAGCCCAATGCAGCCGTCAAAGGTAACGTTCACCACGGCAGCCGCGCCGCCGTTAAACGCATTTCAGTGCGGCTCCAATACGCCTCCGACACGGGAACGTTCCGTTGCTCTACGAATGCGTTTCTCCCCTTTTTCCCTTCCTCTCTCTCTTTTGCCCCCCCTCTGTCCTTTCCTCCTTGCACTCTTGCCTCATTCCTCACGTTCTGCCCAGACATTCGACCGATCAAAGTCAACCTTTCGTTACCGTTCTCAAGCGCGACGGTGTACAACAGTATGACGGGTGTGCCCAAGACTTCGGTTCAGTTGCGTGACGCCGGTCTATCGCGCCGATCGACAGTTACTCAGCGGGCGACGGATCGGACCACGTCACCGACACACAAAACACTTTCAAACAAACAAATACATACCGGATGGACACAGACAAACACGTGTACAGACAGACATTCGCCAAACAAACGACCGCCGCCGTCGTCGTCGTCGTCGTCTAGCGTCGCGCTTACTGTACTGCACTGGACACGCGTGCATCTTGAATGACGACATCGGTGTGCGTGCGTCGTACGCACTCAGTCAGACACGGCTATCAAAAATCAGAGTCGAATGGTACATCATCGTGCGTGTCGCCGTACACGTACAGTACAATACAACAACAATGCGTCCTTAATGGCACGTTCATTTCAACGTCACTCACACACCTCCACGCTGCAGTTACGTCGCACCATTGTCAAACTCGGCGTACAGCAAAGGGAATAGTGGGCGGCAAAAAAAAAAAAAAAAAAAAAAAAAAACCAAACAAAAACATTTCACATTTCACCCTCGCCATGTATGTTGTGCAAAAAACAAACCCGCAAACGGCCGTCGTTACGGTGACACAAAAGTCGCCGATCGCACTGTCCCCCCTCGCAGACAGGTAACACACACACACCAACACCAACGGGTCAAAACCACTCCAACGAGGCGTGCCACCATTCCACGCCACGGCGACCAACCTCGTGGCCGTACCCCGCAACACGCTTTGACGCGCCCCCCCCCCCCCACCCACAATCAAAATGCACACATACATCACAGCCGTCCACACAAACAACAACAACAACAATTCCGCCCTTCCCGCAAAAGGCAAGTTGGTGGCCCTGAAAAGGGCCGTTTTGCCGCTCTCGCAACGGAGGAGCCTTCTCCATCCTTCCTTCCATTCCAGAGCCACCTCCTTACTTGGAGCTCGTGTACTTGGTCACCGCCTTCGTGCCCTCGCTCACGGCGTGCTTGGCCAGCTCGCCAGGCAGCAACAGCCGCACAGCGGTCTGGATCTCGCGGGACGTGATGGTCGAGCGCTTGTTGTAGTGCGCCAGGCGAGAAGCCTCGGCCGCAATGCGCTCGAAAATGTCGTTCACGAAGCTGTTCATGATGCTCATCGCCTTCGACGAGATGCCCGTGTCAGGGTGCACCTGCTTCAGCACCTTGTAGATGTAGATGGCATAGCTCTCCTTCCTCTTGCGCTTCTTCTTCTTGTCGCCCTTCGAAATGTTCTTCTGCGCCTTGCCAGCCTTCTTGGCGGCCTTCCCGCTAGTCTTGGGCGGCATCTCGAACGAACGTACGGCAGCAGCAACACCAGTAGCAAGCGCTCCGCTCTAGTCAGCGTCTCCCCACACAGTGGCACCCGCCGCCAGCCGCCGCCGCACCTTTACCAGCTCGCCCTGTTGCGGCCGCCGACCAATGGGGCGCGCGCGCAACCGGCCGCCGCACCCGAGCCCATAAAGCACCCCCACCCCGGCCGTTTCAAATCGGGAGCGGAGTTGCAAGAAGATTGCGGGGCGAGCAGCTGAATTGTCGGCAGCTGTTGAGCAAATTGTCGTTGCGGGTTGTGAGCTGTGGGTTGGCGCGTCTTGGTGCGCGTCTTCTTGCTGCCGCGGTTCGCTTTTTCGGCCGGTTCGAGCACTTCGGCTGCGACAGGTACTCCTGCTGCCGCAGAGACTAGCTCTGCTCCCCCCCAAGAGTAGGGAAATTGCACGCCAGGGCCTGGTCAACGGCCAGATACCCGCGCGTGTTAGAACTGTTAGGGTCGGACTGTTCTGCCTGATACCTAACGGTGCCAACCGAAAGCAGACACCGACACCCCCTGGCAGCCATCCTTCCGAGTCCGGACATGGACACCCCAGTGAAACTCACGAT
Source organism: Schistocerca americana (assembly GCF_021461395.2). Taxonomy (NCBI): domain Eukaryota; kingdom Metazoa; phylum Arthropoda; class Insecta; order Orthoptera; family Acrididae; genus Schistocerca; species Schistocerca americana. The sequence goes on along the minus strand of NW_025725781.1, from coordinate 15,587 downwards.
TATAGAGAAAGAAAATTCCCCTGGCTGCTACGAGGTCAACAGGACGGACCTAACGGGCAGCCAGGGCGGGATGAGCCCGAGCTCGCGATTGCTGTTGCTCAACGCAATCGCGGGTCTCACCGGTAGGGACAGACGTAAATATGAGAAGAAGCTCGAAAGAGCGTGGAAAGAACCACCGATATTGCCCAAGGGTGACAGAACACCACCAAGTGCCCGTCTAATCAAGGCGAAGTCAAAGAAGTCACCGAAACGCAACAAAGTCAAACCAGGGTCACCGGTAAAGAAGCGAAAGACCACCTCGCGTAAAACCGTCGCTGCGCGGCGGCCGGAAGTGGCGGACGCGGCCGGGTCGGCCGCGCCTGAGCCGACCGCGCCTGCCAACACAAAGGCCGACCGGGCCACGTGCAGCGGCGGCCAGCAGGGCCAGGTAGCAGCGGAACAAAGCGCCTGCGCTGTGACGGCTAGCGCGCCCCCCGAGGCGGCCGGGCGGCTGCGCCCCGAGGTGAATGCGCAAAAGCACGAAGGCGCGGAGGCGGGTGCGCGCGGGCGGCGGAAGGAAACCGATACCGCCGGCGCGGGCTCGCCACCGCGGGGGAATGCCGGAGCGGAGGAACCTCGGAGCGTTGCTGGGGTGTGCGCTGAGGGGAGCGAGCGATGCGGAAGCAGCGCAGAGATCGCCACGCAGGAAATTGACGACGAGGGATTCCAGCTGGCACGTAAAACCGCCAGACGATCCCCCGTCTTAGACACACCAGCCCCAATACACACCGCCAACAGATTCGACGCGGTGGGAGAATCTGCGCAAAATGCACCGCCAGAAGCAGATGACACTGTGGGAAACGAACAACACAAATCCCTCAGAATCCCGCCCATAGTCGTGCAATTCGAAAATGACTATAAAGCACTGTATGATGTCATCACGAACACGGTAGGGCAAGACAGATTCACCGCCAAAACAACTGGCGGTGACAAAGTTAAGATCACTCTTAGAAACGTCGACGACTACAAGGCAGTGAGGAAGGTGCTAGAGGAGCGGAAACTTCATTTCTACACCTTCCCACTAGCAGCGAGAAGGCCGATTAGACTGGTGTTCCGCGGTGTACCACATACCACCGACACTGCGGACATCAAACAGTTCCTTCAGGAGGAAGGTTTCGAGGTTAGTTCGGTGGTGTTGACGCGACCGAACCGACCCTGGCCCCTTCATACGGTCACCCTCCCAGACTCTGCCCAAAACCGAAAGATCTGGGAGGTCAAAAGGATACTGGCGCTAACGGTCACTCCCGAGAAGCTCAAAAAGAGATCGGGACCAGGCCGCTGCTATAACTGCCAGGCCCTAGGACACATCGCGCGAGACTGCACGATGCCAGTGGTGTGCGTCAGATGCACTGAACACCACACTTACGAGCAGTGCAAACTGCCAAGGGGGGAGGGAAAAGAAAAGTGCGCCAATTGCAGGGGAGCGCACCCAGCCAGCTACTTAGGATGTCCTGAGTACAGAGCTGCAAGGGACAGGCAGAGGGGCAAAGCTATCAATAAAACCCCGAATCACAATAGGAGCATGCCAGCACCCAGGCCACCCCCCCCACCACCCCAGAGAAGAAACCAGGACACAGTAAGAACACAGGTCTTCGCATCTACCAAATATTCCCGTGCACTTACCGGTGACCCACCCGACCCGCCGAACCACCTACCACCACCACCACACACCAGTAAACAGGTTCCTCAAGCTGATGGAAGCCCTAGGGAAGTCAGTCCACCACGCCATCCACAAACCAGTCCGCGAGAAGCAGTCGAGTCTGCTGCAATCCAGCAACTCGCGTCGTCCATCCGACTGCTACAGGCACAGATGACCCAGCTAGTGGGCATTCTAGCAACATTGACGCAGCTCCCCGCCGACCTCAGATCGGCAGCACAGCAGTCGCCTGTAGCAGCGACAGCCACAGGAAAAATTGTCCCCCACCATGGATAGGAGACCTAACATACAAGGTCTCAAAATATGCGCGTTTAACGCAGACAACCTTACTCGCCAACCCACGGAGTTTAGAGAATTCATACAGGAAGAAAAAGTTGACATATGCCTAGTGGGAGAAACATTCCTCAAACCAGGACTAAGAGTTTCTGTACCAAACTACATTTGTTACAGAAACGACCGACCCACTCACGGAGGCGGGGTAGCGGTATATGTCAAAAAAGGTATCAGACACCATCAAATATACCCCCCCAATACAGCAGAAATAGAAACAGCGGCAATCGAAGTGGCTACAGTAACTGGCCCCCTAACAGTCGTTGCAGTGTATCGCCCCCCTTCCCAAAGACTAGAAGAGGACGACATAGCTGCACTAAGTCGCATTAGAGGCAAACTACTAATAGCAGGGGACCTAAATGCCAAGCACGCGGACTGGAACTCGAGACGCCGAAATCAAGCTGGTCAACAACTGCAACGACTCGCGCGCACACACCAGTTACAAATATGGGGCCCAGAGGAACCGACACACTTCCCAAAGAACGGAGGAAGACCGGACGTCCTCGACATAGCCATCACAAAGAATCTGGTGGGCTTTGTATCCGCGACATCGGTAAACAGAATGTCGTCGGACCACAATCCCGTGATTTTCGAGGTCGACATGGGGGAATGGCTCTCTAGCCCACAACGGCATGCGACATACAAGCGCATCAATAAGGAGCAATTCAGCAATGCAGTAGCAGCTGAACTTGCCCAGACCCCGCCTCCAACTGCAGAGACAGCAGAACAGGCACTAGACGACCTCACAAGAGCGATCCTACAAGCTGCTGAGGGAGCCACACCGCCTCCTGCGGGGCCCCCCCGCTCCAGGCAACTCCCCCCGCACTTGCTTGCGCAAATACGGCACAAAAACAGGATCGCCAAAGAGTGGAAGCTCACCAGAAATAGGGATACACGGAGGCTACTCAATAGGCTACAGAGAGAGCTGAAAGCCGATCTCAATGAGTACCGCAACCAACAATGGTCGGCAAGGCTCTCAGCTCTCAAACTAGACGACAATAGTTTATGGCAAGCCACCAAACAGTACACAAAAAGACGCGCAAAAATGCCACCACTCCATGGCGAACGCGGACTGCAGTTCAGCCCCATCGACAAAGCTAACGCACTAGCCGACGTGTTCGAAAAACAGTTCAGACCAGCAGAAGTACAGGACAGAGAACACGTCGCAACAGTCCGCAGAGAACTGGCCGTGTTCCTGGAAGCAGACGACGAAGATGACTACACGCCACTCTTCAATACTGAAGATGTGGCGCGCTGCATCAAGTCCCTGCCCACCAGGAAAACCCCGGGTCACGACCAGGTCACAAATGAATTGCTGAAACTCCTCCCGCCTCTGGCAATCACCCACCTGACCGATATAGTTAATGAACTGACGCGATCACAAAAATTCCCGGCGCAGTGGAAGCACGCAGAAGTTATTGCGATCGCGAAACCAGGAAAAGACCCGGTGTTCCCGCAACACTATAGACCAATTAGTCTACTGCCTACCCTCAGTAAACTTTACGAGCGCCTCCTACTAACCCCCATACAGGACTATATCACAAGAGAGCAGATTCTGCCGAAATTCCAATTCGGATTTAGGCAAAGACACTCCGCCCCCCAGCAAATCATGAGGGTGGTTGAAGCAGCCACAGACAGCTTCAACCGAAAGGGCTACTGCGGGCTTGTCTTGTTAGACGTAGCAAAAGCCTTCGACTCAGTCTGGCACACCGGGATATTGCACAAGATGTACACCCTAGGCTTCCCCGGAAAGATAGTCAAAATCGTTAAAAACTATCTCTCCGGTAGGACTTTCTCAGTCAAGATCGATGGATCCCTGTCGACCAGGAGAAGAATCAGTGCAGGCGTGCCCCAGGGCTCAGTCCTGGGACCCGTCCTCTACAGTGTCTACACTGCTGACATCCCTACGACTCAGCATGTAAACACTGCACAGTACGCAGACGACACTGCATTCTTCTCCTGCTCGACAAACAGGAACCTGGTTACAAGGCGTCTGCAAACCGCCCTAAACAGGACGGAAAACTGGGCAAAGCAGTGGCGCATCTCAATTAACTCTGAGAAAACACAAGCCATGCTGCTCACCAGACGCTATGGGAAACGCCGACCCCCAAGAAGACCATACCAACTGCTGAGATTGCAGGGGCAGAATTTGCCATGGAGAAATTCTGCGAAGTACCTCGGTGTCACACTTGACAGACGCCTGACATGGAAGTGCCACATAGAGGAGCTTCGCAGAAAGGCTCACGCCAGGATGCAGATTCTGTACCCTGTCTTGAACAGCACCAGTTCCCTCGACCCCGCAACAGGAGTAGCGATCTATCGAAGTCTAATTCGACCGATACTGGAATATGCGTGCCCTGTATGGGGCTACGCAGCCAGATCGACGATAGATCGCTTACAAAAGACTCAAAACAGAGCGTTAAGACGAGCCCTACACGTCCCCACGCGCTTCCCCACGGCAGATTTGCACGAAGCCGCAGACATAGAGCCAATCACCACAAGATTCCGCGCCCTGGCAGAAGTGTTCTACGCCACGGCGCGGAAGTCAGAAAACGAATTAATCAACACCCTTGGGCAATACGAACCCCATAGGCAGAGATATAACAGACCCAAGTCGCTACTCCTGCAGTAGCAGAAAAAGAACAACTAAAGAAAACTCTCAACGAACAGCAACCAACAAAAGCAAAGAAACAAAAACAACACAAAAGAAAAGAGGAGGAAATGTCCTAATGTGACAACAACCTCCACCAGCACACCCTCTAAAGGTAGAGGAATAAAAGAGAGAAGCAGAGAGCTGCGCCGGCACGCACTCCGCTGCTCGACTCGCTGCCGCTCGCACCGGTCGTTTTCGTTTCCGTTTCGTGTGCACCGTCGCTAGCCCATCGCCATGTCCGGACGCGGAAAGGGAGGCAAAGTCAAGGGCAAGTCAAAGTCCCGCTCAAGCAGGGCCGGGCTCCAGTTCCCGGTCGGCAGAATCCACCGCCTCCTGCGCAAGGGAAACTACGCAGAGCGCGTCGGCGCCGGGGCGCCCGTCTACCTCGCCGCCGTCATGGAGTACCTCGCGGCTGAGGTGCTCGAGCTGGCCGGAAACGCGGCCCGCGACAACAAGAAGACGCGCATCATCCCGCGCCACCTGCAGCTTGCCATCCGCAACGACGAGGAGCTCAACAAGCTCCTGTCGGGCGTCACCATCGCACAGGGTGGTGTCCTGCCCAACATCCAGGCCGTCCTGCTGCCAAAGAAGACCGAGAAGAAGGCCTAAAGGAGGCCAGGCAATCGCAGCGCCGCGTGCTCCCCTGCACGCAACGCGCTTTGCCGGCTCGGCCCACAACAATCGGCCCTTTTCAGGGCCACCACACAAACCTACGTCCAAAGCAAAATTTCAGTCGTCCTCGCCGCACCTTGTTTTGTTTTTTAACTTTGCACTTTCACAGCACAGCCGCCGCCGGCGCACGTCCGCCATCTTGTCGTCCACACAGCCCGTGTGGCCCAACACACACACACACACACACACACACATTTTGCACGGTCGCAGTCGCCTTCCAAACGACAACGGCAGCAATAATGACCATTGTTAAAGGGAGGCGTGTCGACACACCGCCCTCCACTCCCGCGCGCAACGGCCGTCGACACGAACGAAACAGCTGATCCGGCCGCCTATGCCCACACGCCTTGCCTCGGAAACCCCAACGCCGCCGCAAACACACAGAGCCAAACCACGCAAGCAAATAATCACCGCCTCTCGCACAACAACACACAGCCCGCCATCTCCGTCGCGATCGATACAAAGACACACAATAACAAACACAAACGAAGCAGCTCCACACACAGCCAGCCACATGACACGTTTCCTTTCCTTCTCCCCTCCCAGTCACATCACGTCGCTCAAACGGACGGAAGGAAAGAAAGAAAGAAAGAAAGAACGAAACAAACAACACAGCGCACACACGCAGCAACAACACAGACTCTTTCGCACTTTTCAACTTCCGAACAGTGTGGTGGCCCTGAAAAGGGCCGTTTTCTAGTCTCTCCCACCCACAAGCACGGCCGCGGGAAGGCCAGCGCCCGCTGCGACGCAGCCTAACCGCCGAAACCGTACAGGGTGCGCCCCTGCCTCTTCAGGGCGTACACCACGTCCATGGCCGTCACAGTCTTGCGCTTGGCGTGCTCAGTGTACGTCACCGCGTCGCGGATCACGTTCTCCAGGAACACCTTCAGCACCCCGCGGGTCTCCTCGTAGATCAGACCAGAGATGCGCTTCACGCCGCCCCTGCGAGCCAGGCGGCGGATGGCGGGCTTCGTGATGCCCTGGATGTTGTCGCGCAACACCTTGCGGTGCCGCTTGGCGCCACCCTTGCCGAGCCCCTTTCCTCCCTTGCCGCGGCCTGTCATCCTTCCTCGGGCAAAGCAAAACGTGCACAAACAGCAGCTGCAGCGGCTGGAGAGTCGGCTACGGTCTGCGCCCAGCGCGCCCGCCGCCCCCCTATATAGACTCTGGCCCGCCCTCCCCCCACCACGCGCAACCGAGGGCATATAAGCGCAGCACGGAGGCGCGCGGGCCCGTTGTCAAGGCAGCACCGGACGCCGCGCCGCACCTAACCTCCACGCACGCCGCTCCGCTACCGCTACCGCTACCGCTACCGCTACCGCTATGGCCCGCACAAAGCAAACGGCCCGCAAGTCCACCGGCGGAAAGGCGCCGCGCAAACAGCTCGCCACCAAGGCGGCGAGGAAGAGCGCGCCCGCCACCGGCGGCGTCAAGAAGCCCCACCGCTACAGGCCGGGCACCGTCGCCCTGCGAGAAATCAGGCGCTACCAGAAGAGCACAGAGCTGCTCATCCGCAAGCTGCCATTCCAGCGCCTAGTGCGCGAGATCGCCCAGGACTTCAAGACCGACCTGCGCTTCCAGAGCTCCGCAGTCATGGCCCTGCAGGAGGCCAGCGAGGCCTACCTCGTCGGCCTCTTCGAAGACACCAACCTGTGCGCAATCCACGCCAAGCGCGTCACCATCATGCCCAAGGACATCCAGCTCGCGCGCCGCATCCGCGGCGAGCGCGCCTAAACCGCGCCGCGGCACCGCACCGCACCGCACAAACAAAAACGGCCCTTTTCAGGGCCACTAACATCTCTCCGTCGCGAGCAAACTTTGTCGGTCGCCTGCCTCTCGCCCCGCAACCCAAAAACAAAAACCACCACTTCCCGTCCGTCCGCCACACCCGCTCACTCTGCCTGCCTGCTAGCAGCGCGCAACAATCACACATCATCCCTCCCCGGCGCTCAAAGCGCACAATACCCAACGGCCGACGTCACACCGCACGGGTGGCTGGCCGGCCGCCGCTTTCGTTTTTCGAAATCAAACAAACCCGCACTCCACTCCGACGGCCAACGGCCAGGCAGGCGCGCTCGCTCGCTCTACACGCCACCGAAATCCCCCGCCGACTCCTTCCCACATCTCAACGTGCCCCCCGTTGCAAAACATAACACACACACACACACACAAAGGAACAAAACAAAGACCAGACACGACTCGACAAGACAGACATCCGAGAAGAACCAACGCAGGCAAGCCAACCAACGTATTCAAACAAAACAACGTGACAGAAAACCAACCGTCGGCCGCCGCCACAAACACGGCGACAATCAACCACGACAACAACACCGCTTACCGCTACCGCCGCCCACACCCGCCACCGACCCCCGCAATCCAACCACCACGGCACGCAAACAGCATCCCCACGGGCATACAGACAGACACCCACACCAAACGCAAACACGACAATCAAAACCTTCCCCGACGTGCTTTGATGGCCCTGAGAAGGGCCGTTTTGGGCCGCGCGTCTCTTGCGCGCCACTAGACGACGACGGGGGGTGGGGACGACGGAGTCAAGCGCCAAACCCTTCCTTTCCCATCTCTTTCTCCTCTACTCTACTTCTTCTTCTTGGGCGAAGCCTTCGCCTTAGACGGCGTCGTCGCCTTCTTCGGGCGCGGCGCCTTCGGCTTCTTCGTCGGAACCTTGGCGGCCTTCTTCGCCTTCGACGGCGACTTGGCCTTGGCCGGCTTGGCCGCAGCCGCCTTCTTCGCACCCGCGGGAGCGGCCGACGCCGCAGACGCCTTCTTGGCGGCGCCCGCCTTCCGACCGGTCGCCGCCTTCACGCCACCAGCCTTCTTTGCGCCGGCCGCACGGGCGCCCTTCTTCTCCTTGCTGGCCGGAGCGGCGCGCTTCTTCTTGGCACCGCCAGCACGAGCCTTGCCGCCCTCGGCCGCCCCCCCGCCGCCGGCGCCGGCAAGCTTGAACGAGCCGGACGCGCCCTTCCCCTTCGTCTGCACCAGCTCGCCCGCCACGACGGCCGACTTGAGGTACTTCTTGATAAACGGCGCCAGCTTCTCCGCGTCCAGCTTGTAGTGCGCGGCTATGTACTTCTTGATCGCCTGCAGCGACGACCCGCCGCGCTCCTTCAGACTCTTGATGGCGGCCGTCACCATCTCAGAGGTGCGCGGGTGCGCAGGCTTGGCGCGCGGCTTCTTCGCAGACGACGCAGACTTGGCCTTCTTCGCAGTGCCGGTGGCGGCGGGTGCCGCAGCAGTCTCGTTCGTAGCCGCCTGATCTGCCATTTCGACGACGCGCGTAACACACAGCGAGAGCGAGCGGGACGGCAGGCACGCAAGCACAGCACAGCAGCAGAGCAGAGAATCACAAGGCCCAGCCAGTGTCGCGGGCGGGCGCGGACGGCCGAGAGAGCGGCCGCCACTCTGCGCGCCGCCGCGCCGCGCCTCCCGCGCTTGCTACCGCCCAACGTCCGACAGCCTGTGCGGAGCAGCCCCAAACCTGCGCCACAACCGCCCGCGCCTTTCAAACCACCGAGGATGGGGCTACACACAGCCACACCACACTCGCCAACCAGTCGCCACGGCAGCGCCGCAAACCACGGCCAAACTGCAGCTACCGCGCGCTACAGCCTGGGTCGGCCCGCCGAGAATCGCCGCCCCCGCCCAAATGCCGCCCCCACAGCCCCAGCCGACGACCCGCCACAATGGCCAAACCTTCGGCAAAACTCCCACACCGTCGCCGCGGCAGCCCGGCCAGCGCGGCCGGCGCCACAGCCACACAAGCCGAGGCGTGCGGCGATGACGGCCGTGCAAACGCGCCTCCGCCGCCCCATCGCCTTCCGTCGCCCTCCCGCCGTTTCCCGATCGGCCCGCAGCCGTCGGGCCACATCGCGCGCCGTCCTCCTCCTCTCGCCCGCCAACATTCACAGCCGTTTCTCAACAATTGCCCGCCGCAAACGGACGCCGCCTGCGCAACAGGCGCCGCCGCCCCTCGCCGCTTCCGACCCAACCCCTCGACCGAGGCAAACCGCAATCCGAATCTACAGACCAACCCAATCTGCCGTCAGCACACACGACAGCCGACCTTACACGTTACGCGTTACACATTACGTTTACACGTCTAGGTTAGGTTAGGTTAGGTTAGGTTAGGTTAAGTGGACGTGGGTTAGGTTAAGGGGACTTGGGTTAGGTTAAGCGTCAAACTTAGGTTAAGCATTCAAACACGTCAGGCGTCAGAGGTTAGGTTAGCTTAGCTTAGCTTAGGTTAGGTTAGGTTAGGTTAGGTTAGGTTAGGTTAGGTTAGGTTAAGGGGTCAGTGCCAGGTTAAGAAGCGTCAAACGTATGTTAAAAAAGCGTTCAAACGTGAGGCGTGAGCCGGACAGCTTACCCTTACGTAGACGTTAGGGGCTCACAGGCTGAGCTCACCTCGCCACACCACAGGTTAGGTTCGGTTCGCTCGGCTCAGCGTAAAGCGCCGAGGTCAGGGTTACGTTCGTTCAACCTTCGGGCGCCACACTTTCGGTTGAAAGGTCGCGACGGGACGACGTCGGCAGGCACGCCGCAAACGAACAAAAACGTACAGACGACGTCGAAAACCGCCGACAGACGGGGGAGCAGCACGACCACGACCAGATACCGAGCGCGAACGAGACACACGCGAACCACCCCCACCGGCCAAAGGGCACCACACAACAACCCAGAGCACCACGTGTCGACACCAGAGCAACCCGCCGCTCACGCGACATGGCTGGCACCGAAGGGCAACCGCCCGCAACTGCGCTTTCCGCGCCGGCCCGGATGCACGTCGTGCTACAACAACACCACTACCGTACACAGCCGCTGTTCACAACATCACTATCATGCGCGCCCGCGGCTCGCCGCCGTCGCAGTCGCAGTCGCAGCCCCAACGCCACCACTTCTGCACCACCATTCACACGCACCGCAACACAGCTCGCCGACACAGCCGAACAAAACAAACACCACACAACAACAGCAACAACGCCGCCGCCTCTACTTGTGCCGGCGACCCACCCCGCCGATGGCGCACCTTTCGCCAGCCGGCAATCGACACACACGCACCCACCCACCCCCCCCGGGGCCCAGTGCAAAAAAAAAAAAACAAAAAAACAAAACAACACAAACGACACGGGGGAAGCGCACACCGCCACTTCGCGCGCACGCCACCAACCAGTCGTCGTCTCAAAATAACAAACACAAACAAAATAAACTAACAACTAGGGCAGGGCAACACAAAACAAAAACGCCTCGCACGAACCGCCCACAAAAAGGACAAGCACACGCACAGCCTCTGCTGACGACCACGACGCAGCGGCACGCTGCTCCTGTCCCGCGCCCCGCGCCCCACTCGATTCACAACTCACGCGACACCGTCAACGACGGGCTCGCTTCCCGCAACCTACCACCTTTCCGCCACGACGCACAGCCCCAGCCCCACCCGACGACGCCCGTGGCAACGACTGCAACTTTCACCACCGCCTCCCCCTTCCCCCCCCCCCAAAACACACACACACACACACACACACACAGCCAGCCAAAAACGCACTCGCGACCCACACATGCACGTGCATCGGCACACGCCAACCAGTCAACGTCGACAACCACACGCAAGGCTCGAAACGAAACCGGCGTCCTTCCACGTTGCCATCAAGCTACGCGACACAAGACACAAGGAACCAACACAACAGCCGGCCCCACTAATTCCCACTCTCACGCCGCAAAAAGCACACCGAAACCGCCAAACGCACGCACATTCCCCTTCGCACTGACACCGACCGGCTCGCTACCACACACCTCTCGGCAGCCGTTTCACGCCAATTCGCCACACCGCCCACACAGTCGACAAGCGCCCGCCCTGTACGGCACACGCAACGACGCAGCGCAGCAAAGGGCGCCCGCAACACATACCTCTCCGCCGCCCGACGCGCCAACCGCCACACCACACCGCCAGCCACTCGCAAATTGTGCACTGCCACCAGCCACACGTCCAACACGCCGCGCCGCCTCCGGCCACCCGCCAGGGGGCGCTCACGTCCGCGACAACAGCGCGGCCCGCCGGGCCGGGCCGAACCGAACCGAGCCGCCGCTGCTCTGCACTCGGCACGGCCACACCCTGCTGCAGACCGGGCTCGTCTCTCTGTACGCGTCTGCCTGCGCATCAACACAACACGACCTTTTTTTTTTTCTCTCTCTCTCTACCGCCATCCCTTCTTCTCGCGTTTTACTCGTTGTTGCAGCAGCGGCGCACCCCTACACATCCACAGCCCCAGCCGAGCCGGCCTCACCTCAGGGCCCGCCGCCAGCGTCTCCTCCTCGGGCACAGGTGCGGTGCTGTGGCCGCCCATCCAACCGCATTGCTGGCCGTCCAGCCACCAGGCGTTCCCACTGCCGCGAGCCACGCCGCGCACCGACCCTGCTGCAGAAAACGAAGCATAGCCAGAGACCGACCGATACACAAAGCAAGCCGTCGCCTCGCCTCTTGTCCTTCCTGCCTTCCTTCCGCCCCCGCCCTTCTCACACCACCGCCTCTCCACTTTCGCCCCCCCCCCCCCCCCCTCCCTCCTTTTTTTTTTTTTTTTTTTCTTTCTTTCTTTCTTTCTTTGGCCCTCTCTCCTTCCCGCCATGGCGGTTACGGCACCGCCTGCAGCGGCAGACTTTTTGCGCCCACACGCCTACTCCTACCACCATTAACCTTGCCCTGCCCTGCCCTGCCCTGCCCATCAACGTCGCAGTCGAACCGACGCTTGCCAACACACTGCCGCCCACGTTCCTTTCTCTTTTCGGCCTACGCCCATTACGCGCCGCCGCCACAGCACCTTCCCTTCCCACAACACACCGACGTCATCACACGCACCCAAAACAGGGGCCACGACCGTGTTCCTCGCCCACTCCCATCCCGCACGGTACGCACATTCCCAACTACTACCGCGCACCCTCCCTTTCCAATCTGTGTGTCTCTGTGTCTGTGTCCTGTCCGCGCGTGACGCCTCTCAACATCCGCCGTCCCCCGTCCCCCGTCCCGTTTTCGCCCCCATGCCGTCGTCGCGCCGCCTCCGCCCCTGTCCGCCCCGCACCACACCATACACCGCTGCTTGTCCCGGCCGTTGCCACCAAAGGCGCCGACCGCAAACGCGCCACGCCGCAGCCCCCGTGCGTCTCGCGCTCGCTTGCATCTCCGTGCCGACGCTGCCTCTCTTCCCGCTCGCACTCGACCTCGACAACACAGTCTTTGGCTCCGCCACTGCGTGTTCCGGTGGTACGCACGCTGCAACACGTATGTATTCATTACCAGAGCGATGGCGAGGCATGACAGCATCTCTGTCTGACCAGAGAGTTATTTATCGTTGCTAGTCGGCGCTTGGACCGCGCCAGACGACAGTAGTGGCACGCACCGGGTCGCCAGGAACAGTTGTTATACATATATTGTAGCGCGAGTCGGGAGAGGTAGTCGTCGGTCGACAGTAGTGGCGGGTGGACGGTTGTACTGAGCGGGCGTCGGCGGCGTGCTCTGCTCGTCTCGCGACTCTGGTCACGGTTCGGGACGATGCATAGTATATTGTGTTATAATCAAAAGGTAGTGTGAAGCTGCATTGCGCAAATCTGATAACGTATGTTCATTGTACTTATTTTGTTCAACAACAAACAAAAGCCCCACTATTACTTTTTTCTAAAGTAACTTTTGTCTTTTAACGAAAAACATTCACTTTTTAAAGACTACTTCCTATGGCATTTCCCTCCAAGGAGTGCAATTAATTACCAGCCAGCACTCATTCATTGCACACAGCTGTGTAAGGGGTATCTACAATTGAGGAGCGGATATAAATGCAATTTTTTGTTTTTTTTGTGTCTTGTACCCTCCCCGCAAAATTTAAAATAATGGACAATGTTATTTACGGATGCTAATGGACATTGCGCTAATTGTAACCTCGCCCACAATGAGAGGTATTGAAAATGGCAACAAAAATGTGAAATTCGCAATCTCACTCAAATATACATTCTTCACAACATTTAAAGTCCGTTCAGTGACAAGAAACTTCAATTAAACCGAAATATCGGTCTTTGGCCCTGTGCAAAACAATCAGAATTAAAGTCTTACCTCCGAATAAATGGATGTCACATTTCTGCTCTTGTTGTTGCGCAGCGCTTGGAGGAACTGCATTGCAAATAATAATATTCTCTTTTTTTGTGATTTTAGTGACATTTTTCTTCAAAGAAGTGGAATGAAATGTGAAGTGCAACGAACTCTTTAGTTCAATAAAAACTTCAATGTTTGAAAAATGCTTTTCAAATAAACATTATTATTGGGGAACTTGTTGGAGAATAATTACAATAAATAAAATTTTTCATTATCTAATGATTATATTAATTAACAGTATACCTTATTCACCATCTTGACCAGTGTTGCCGACCGCCTACATCACACAACCGCCCTCAGCTGCTACTACTGACCGACCGCTCTGCATGACGACTATTAGCGTACTGCACGCGACGACTACTGACAGAGTACAGCCCTCAACTACACAGAGCTACAGACTCGCAACGACCGACCGACCGACTGACTGACTGGCTGGCTGGCTGGCTGGCTGGCTGGCTGGCTGGCTGGCTGGCTGAGAACCGCTCGCAACACTCGCGCAGTCCAGCGCAAACTCTCTGGTCACAGATGCTACAATGCCTCGCCATCGCTGCTATGTTACATACGTGTTTCAGTGTCTTTTTCATTGGGGTAACGATCTTTGGCTCTCTTTTTATTCTGAATACAGGGCCAAAGGTCAACGCTGCTGCCCTTATACAATTTATCAGGTTTCATTATGTCTGTTGCAATGTTACATACGGTTCATTCTTTCATTAATATTATCGTTGGCTTTGTTTTGTAGGGACGTTAACATTCTGGCACATTTTTATTATCATCGGACTCTCTGCTATTTGTGCAGGGAGGTTATACCTGGGTCCATTTCCATTTCCATTTACATTTTAATATTGATAGGCTTTTTTTTTTGTTTTCTTTTTTGTTTCTTGTTGTTTTTCCTTCTTTTTTTTTGTTGTTTTTTTTTTCTTTTTCTTTTGTTTTTGTTTTTCCCGCTCTCACCACCACCGCCGCATCACGCCTTCCGTTTTCTTGGTTTCTTTTCTGTTCTTCAACTGCTTCAACATCACCGCGCCCCATTTCCACACCACAGCCATCAGCCTCCAAGACGGGCAGGCGCAGTGTGCCATTTCCGGCGCACAAGCACACCCGTACGGTACTCTCCTCGCCCCCACGCCACCAACAACACAGCGACCACGCGGCTTTCAGGCACGGCACCGGCGAAATGCGCCGCCCCCGCCCCTCCGCGCATCCGTCCGTCTCGCCACGTTCACTGACAGCCGCGTCTGCGGCTACACCACGACAACCACAACACAACACAACACCGCTCCCCTCCCTGGCAACTCATTGTTTTTCTCCTCCTCTTTTGCACAAACCACAACGCCGAGCACAGGCGCAAGCCACCCACACCGCGCCCCTCCCCGTCCCGTCTTTGGCCGCCGCTCCTCGTTTGCCCCCTCCCATCTCCCGAAATGCCATGCCAGCAGCGTTACGCATGCCCCTCCCCTGTCCACACAACACTACCGCCAAACGAACAGCCTTCCGGGCCACATGCAGGGCACGCCCACCTCCAAACACTGCCAATTCACGGACGCACACACACACACACACACACTCACTCACTCACTCACTCACTTTCTCGACACCTTTCTGTACGGAGGGTGCGTCATCTCGACCGTGACAGAGTGACGGCAACTATCGACGATCCATTTCCCCCCCACTGGTAACACATGTCCACTAACACCTACATACATCATTCAAGTACACAGACAATAGCATACACACAATGGGAGGGCACACGAACATGGACGGCACGGCACTGTCATACACTCTTCCTCAGAACCATATCAACAAACGTTACGTACATCCGGGAAAGCGAAAGCGAAAGCGAAAGCAAAAGCAAAAGCAAAGGCAAAGCCCAATGCAGCCGTCAAAGGTAACGTTCACCACGGCAGCCGCGCCGCCGTTAAACGCATTTCAGTGCGGCTCCAATACGCCTCCGACACGGGAACGTTCCGTTGCTCTACGAATGCGTTTCTCCCCTTTTTCCCTTCCTCTCTCTCTTTTGCCCCCCCTCTGTCCTTTCCTCCTTGCACTCTTGCCTCATTCCTCACGTTCTGCCCAGACATTCG
>NW_025725780.1:0-22708 GCF_021461395.2 Schistocerca americana | reverse complement strand
CGGCGGTAGCGGTAAGCGGTGTTGTTGTTGTTGTTGTTGTCGTGGTTGATTGTCGCCGTGTTTGTTTTGTGGCGGCGGCCGACGGTTGGTTTTCTGTCACGTTGTTTTGTTTGAATACGTTGGTTGGCTTGCCTGCGTTCGTTCTTCTCGGATGTCTGTCTTGTCGAGTCGTGTCTGGTCTTTGTTTTGTTCCTTTGTGTGTGTGTGTGTTATGTTTTGCAACGGGGGGGCACGTTGAGATGCGGAAGGAGTCGGCGGGGATTTCGGTGGCGTGTAGAGCGAGCGAGCGCGCCTGCCTGGCCGTTGGCCGTCGGAGTGGAGTGCGGGTTTTTTTTGTTTTCGAAACGAAAGCGGCGGCCGGCCAGCCACCCGTGCGGTGTGACGTCGGCCGTTGGGTATTGTGCGCTTTGAGCGCCGGGGAGGGATGATGTGTGATTGTTGCGCGCTGCTAGCAGGCAGGCAGAGTGAGCGGGTGTGGCGGACGGACGGGAAGTGGTGGTTTTTGTTTTTGGGTTGCGGGGCGAGAGGCAGGCGACCGACAAAGTTTGCTCGCGACGGAGAGATGTTAGTGGCCCTGAAAAGGGCCGTTTTTGTTTGTGCGGTGCGGTGCCGCGGCGCGGTTTAGGCGCGCTCGCCGCGGATGCGGCGCGCGAGCTGGATGTCCTTGGGCATGATGGTGACGCGCTTGGCGTGGATTGCGCACAGGTTGGTGTCTTCGAAGAGGCCGACGAGGTAGGCCTCGCTGGCCTCCTGCAGGGCCATGACTGCGGAGCTCTGGAAGCGCAGGTCGGTCTTGAAGTCCTGGGCGATCTCGCGCACTAGGCGCTGGAATGGCAGCTTGCGGATGAGCAGCTCTGTGCTCTTCTGGTAGCGCCTGATTTCTCGCAGGGCGACGGTGCCCGGCCTGTAGCGGTGGGGCTTCTTGACGCCTCCGGTGGCGGGCGCGCTCTTCCTCGCCGCCTTGGTGGCGAGCTGTTTGCGCGGCGCCTTTCCGCCGGTGGACTTGCGGGCCGTTTGCTTTGTGCGGGCCATGGCGGTAGCGGTAGCGGTAGCGGAGCGGCGTGCGTGGAGGTTAGGTGCGGCGCGGCGTCCGGTGCTGCCTTGACAACGGGCCCGCGCGCCTCCGTGCTGCGCTTATATGCCCTCGGTTGCGCGTGGTGGGGGGAGGGCGGGCCAGAGTCTATATAGGGGGGCGGCGGGCGCGCTGGGCGCAGACCGTAGCCGACTCGCCAGCCGCTGCAGCTGCTGTTTGTGCACGTTTTGCTTTGCCCGAGGAAGGAAGGATGACAGGCCGCGGCAAGGGAGGAAAGGGGCTCGGCAAGGGTGGCGCCAAGCGGCACCGCAAGGTGTTGCGCGACAACATCCAGGGCATCACGAAGCCCGCCATCCGCCGCCTGGCTCGCAGGGGCGGCGTGAAGCGCATCTCTGGTCTGATCTACGAGGAGACCCGCGGGGTGCTGAAGGTGTTCCTGGAGAACGTGATCCGCGACGCGGTGACGTACACTGAGCACGCCAAGCGCAAGACTGTGACGGCCATGGACGTGGTGTACGCCCTGAAGAGGCAGGGGCGCACCCTGTACGGTTTCGGCGGTTAGGCTGCGTCGCAGCGGGCGCTGGCCTTCCCGCGGCCGTGCTTGTGGGTGGGAGAGACTAGAAAACGGCCCTTTTCAGGGCCACCACACTGTTCGGAAGTTGAAAAGTGCGAAAGAGTCTGTGTTGTTGCTGCGTGTGTGCGCGCTGTGTTGTTTGTTTGTTTGTTTCTTTCTTTCCGTTTGAGCGACGTGATGTGACTGGGAGGGGAGAAGGAAAGGAAACGTGTCATGTGGCTGGCTGTGTGTGGAGCTGCTTCGTTTGTGTGTTTGTTATTGTGTGTCTTGTATCGATCGCGACGGAGATGGCGGGCGGGCTGTGTGTTGTTGTGCGAGAGGCGGTGATTATTTGCTTGCGTGGTTTGTCTCTGTGTGTTTGTTTGCGGCGGCGTTGGGGTTTCCGAGGCAAGGCGTGTGGGCATAGGCGGCCGGATCAGCTGTTTCGTTCGTGTCGACGGCCGTTGCGCGCGGGAGTGGAGGGCGGTGTGTCGACACGCCTCCCTTTAACAATGGTCATTATTGCTGCCGTTGTCGGTTTGGAAGGCGACTGCGACGGTGCAAAATGTGTGCGTGTGTGTGTGTGTTGGGCCACACGGGCTGTGTGGACGACAAGATGGCGGACGTGCGCCGGCGGCGGCTGTGCTGTGACAGTGCAAAGTTAAAACAAAACAAGGTGCGGCGAGGACGACTGAAATTTTGCTTTGGACGTAGGTTTGTGTGGTGGCCCTGAAAAGGGCCGATTGTTGTGGGCCGAGCCGGCAAAGCGCGTTGCGTGCAGGGGAGCACGCGGCGCTGCGATTGCCTGGCCTCCTTTAGGCCTTCTTCTCGGTCTTCTTTGGCAGCAGGACGGCCTGGATGTTGGGCAGGACACCACCCTGTGCGATGGTGACGCCCGACAGGAGCTTGTTGAGCTCCTCGTCGTTGCGGATGGCAAGCTGCAGGTGGCGCGGGATGATGCGCGTCTTCTTGTTGTCGCGGGCCGCGTTTCCGGCCAGCTCGAGCACCTCAGCCGCGAGGTACTCCATGACGGCGGCGAGGTAGACGGGCGCCCCGGCGCCGACGCGCTCTGCGTAGTTTCCCTTGCGCAGGAGGCGGTGGATTCTGCCGACCGGGAACTGGAGCCCAGCCCTGCTTGAGCGGGACTTTGACTTGCCCTTGACTTTGCCTCCCTTTCCGCGTCCGGACATGGCGATGGGCTAGCGACGGTGCACACGAAACGGAAACGAAAACGACCGGTGCGAGCGGCAGCGAGTCGAGCAGCGGAGTGCGTGCCGGCGCAGCCGGGGTGGGGGTGCTTTATGGGCTCGGGTGCGGCGGCCGGTTGCGCGCGCGCCCCATTGGTCGGCGGCCGCAACAGGGCGAGCTGGTAAAGGTGCGGCGGCGGCTGGCGGCGGGTGCCACTGTGTGGGGAGACGCTGACTAGAGCGGAGCGCTTGCTACTGGTGTTGCTGCTGCCGTACGTTGGTTGGAGATGCCGCCCAAGACTAGCGGGAAGGCCGCCAAGAAGGCTGGCAAGGCGCAGAAGAACATTTCGAAGGGCGACAAGAAGAAGAAGCGCAAGAGGAAGGAGAGCTATGCCATCTACATCTACAAGGTGCTGAAGCAGGTGCACCCTGACACGGGCATCTCGTCGAAGGCGATGAGCATCATGAACAGCTTCGTGAACGACATTTTCGAGCGCATTGCGGCCGAGGCTTCTCGCCTGGCGCACTACAACAAGCGCTCGACCATCACGTCCCGCGAGATCCAGACCGCTGTGCGGCTGTTGCTGCCTGGCGAGCTGGCCAAGCACGCCGTGAGCGAGGGCACGAAGGCGGTGACCAAGTACACGAGCTCCAAGTAAGGAGGTGGCTCTGGAATGGAAGGAAGGATGGAGAAGGCTCCTCCGTTGCGAGAGCGGCGAAACGGCCCTTTTCAGGGCCACCAACTTGCCTTTTGCGGGAAGGGCGGAATTGTTGTTGTTGTTGTTGTTTGTGTGGACGGCTGTGATGTATGTGTGCATTTTGATTGTGGGTGGGGGGGCGCGTCAAAGCGTGTTGCGCGGGGTACGGCCACGAGGTTGGTCGCCGTGGCGTGGAATGGTGGCACGCCTCGTTGGCGTGGTTTTTGACCCATTGGTGTTGTTGGGGTGTGTGTGTGTTTGTGTGTTACCCGTCTGCGAGGGGGGACAGTGCGATCGGCGACTTTTGTGTCACCGTAACGACGGCCGTTTGCGGGTTTGTTTTTTTGCACATCATACATGGCGAGGGTGAAATGTGAAATGTTTTTGTTTGGTTTGTTTTTGCCGCCCACTATTCCCTTTGCTGTACGCCGAGTTTGACAATGGTGCGACGTAACTGCAGCGTGGAGGTGTGTGAGTGACGTTGAAATGAACGTGCCATTAAGACGCATTGTTGTTGTATTGTACTGTACGTGTACGGCGACACGCACGATGATGTACCATTCGACTCTGATGTTTGATAGCCGTGTCTGACTGATTGCGTACGACGCACGCACACCGATGTCGTCATTCAAGATGCACGCTAGACGGCGGCGGCGGCGGCGGCGCCGGTCGTTTGTTTGGCGAATGTCTGTACACGTGTTTGTCTGTGTCCATCCGGTATGTATTTGTTTGTTTGTTTGAAAGTGTTTTGTGTGTCGGTGACGTGGTCCGATCCGTCGCCCCCTGAGTAACTGTCGATCGGCGCGATAGACCGGCGTCACGCAACTGAACCGAAGTCTTGGGCACACCCGTCATACTGTTGTACACCGTCGCGCTGAGAACGGTAACGAAAGGTTGACTCTGATCGGTCGAATGTCTGGGCAGAACGTGAGGAATGAGGCAAGAGTGCAAGGAGGGGGGGGCAAAAGAGAGAGGAAGGGAAAAAGGGGAGAAACGCATTCGTAGAGCAACGGAACGTTCCCGTGTCGGAGGCGTATTGGAGCCGCACTGAAATGCGTTTAACGGCGGCGCGGCTGCAAGTGTCTGCCGTGGTGAACGTTACCTTTGACGGCTGCATTGGGCTTTGCCTTTGCTTTCGCTTTCGCTTTCGCTTTCCCGGATGTACGTAACGTTTGTTGATATGGTTCTGAGGAAGAGTGTATGACAGTGCCGTGCCGTCCATGTTCGTGTGCCCTCCCATTGTGTGTATGCTATTGTCTGTGTACTTGAATGATGTATGTAGGTGTTAGTGGACATGTTTTACCAGTGGGGGGAAATGGATCGTCGATAGTTGCCGTCACTCTGTCACGGTCGAGATGACGCACCCTCCGTACAGAAAGGTGTCGAGAAAGTGAGTGTGTGTGTGTGTGTGTGTGTGTGTGTGTGCGTGCGTGCGTCCGTGAATTGGCAGTGTTTGGAGGTGGGCGTGCCCTGCATGTGGCCCGGAAAAGGCTGTTCGTTAGGCGGTAGTGTTGTGTGGACAGGGGAGGGGCATGCGTAACGCTGCTGGCATGGCATTTCGGGAGATGGGAGGGGGCAAACGAGGAAACGAGGAGCGGCGGCCAAAGACGGGACGGGGAGGGGCGCGGTGTGGGTGGCTTGCGCCTGTGCTCGGCGTTGTGGTTTGTGCAAAAGAGGAGGAGAAAAACAATGTGAGTTGCCAGGGAGGGGAGCGGTGTTGTGTTGTGGTTGTCGTGGTGTAGCCGCAGACGCGGCTGTCAGTGAACGTGGCGAGACGGACGGATGCGCGGAGGGGCGGGGGCGGGGGCGGCGCATTTCGCCGGTGCCGTGCCGTGCCGTGCCGTGCCTGAAAGCCGCGTGGTCGCTGTGTTGTTGGTGGCGTGGGGGCGAGGAGAGTACCGTACGGGTGTGCTTGTGCGCCGGAAATGGCACACTGCGCCCGCCCGTCTTGGAGGCTGATGGCTGTGGTGTGGAAATGGGGCGCGGTGATGTTGAAGCACAGAAAAGAAACCAAGAAAACGGAAGGCGTGATGCGGCGGTGGTGGTGAGAGCGGGAAAAACAAAACAAAAGAAAAAAAACAACAAAAAAAAAGAAGGAAAAACAACAAGAAACAAAAAAGAAAACAAAAAGTCTATCAATATTAAAATGTAAATGGAAATGGAAATGGACCCAGGTATAACCTCCCTGCACAAATAGCAGAGAGTCCGATGATAATAAAAATGTGCCAGAATGTTAACGTCCCTACAAAACAAACCCAACGATAATATTAATGAAAGAGTGAACCGTATGTAACATTGCAACAGACATAATGAAACCTGATAAATTGTATAAGGGCAGCAGCCGTTGACCTTTGGCCCTGTATTCAGAATAAAAAGAGCCAAAGATCGTTACCCCAATGAAAAAGACACTGAAACACGTATGTAACATAGTAGCGATGGCGAGACATTGTAGCATCTGTGACCAGAGAGTTTGCGCTGGACTGCGCGAGTGTTGCGAGCGGTTCTCAGTCAGTCAGTCAGTCTGTGTAGTTGAGGGCTGTACTCTGTCAGTAGTCGTCGCGTGCAGTACGCTAATAGTCGTCATGCAGAGCGGTCGGTCAGTAGTAGCAGCCGAGTGCGGTTGTGTGATGTAGGCGGTCGGCAACACTGGTCAAGATGGTGAATAAGGTATACTGTTAATTAATATAATCATTAGATAATGAGAAATTGTATTTATTGTAATTATGCTCCAACAAGTTCCCCAATAATAATTTTTATTTCAAAAGCATTTTTCAAACATTTAATCTTTTATTGAACTAAAGAGTTCGTTCCACTTCTTTGAAGAAAAATGTCACTAAAATCACAAAAAAAGAGAATATTATTATTTGCAATGCAGTTCCTCCAAGCGCTGCGCAACAACCAGAGCAGAAATGTGACATCCATTTATTCGGAGGTAAGACTTTAATTCCGATTGTTTTGCACAGGGCCAAAGACCGATATTTCGGTTTAATTGAAGTTTCTTGTCACTGAACGGACTTTTTTAAATGTTGTGTGAAGACTTTATATTTGAGTCAGATTGCGAATTGCACATTGTTGTTGCCATTTTCAATACCTCTCATTGTGGGCGAGGTTACAATTAGCGCAATGTCCATTAGCATCCGTAAATAACATTGTCCATTATTTTAAATATTGCTGGGAGGTTACAACACACACACAAAACAAAAAACAAAAAGAAACAAAAAATTGCATTTATATCCGCTCCTCGATTGTAGATACCCCTTACACAGCTGTGTGCAATGAATGAGTGCTGGCTGGTAATTAATTGCACTCCTTGGAGGGAAATGCCATAGGAAGTAGTCTTTAAAAAGTGAATGTTTTTCGTTAAGAGACAAAAGTTACTTTAGAAAAAAAGTAATAGTGGGGCTTGTGTTGTTGAACAAAATAAGTACAATGAACATACGTTATCAGATTTGCGCAATGCAGCGTCACACCACCTCTTGATTATAACACAATATACTATACATCGTCCCGAACCGTGACCAGAGTCGCGAGACGAGCAGAGCACGCCGCCGACGCCCGCTCAGTACAACCGTCCACCCGCTACTACTGTCGACCGACTACTACCTCTCCCGACTCGCGCTACAATATATATAACAACTGTTCCTGGCGACCCGGTGCGTGCCACTACTGTCGTCTGGCGCGGTCCAAGCGCCGACTAGCAGCGATAAAGAACTCTCTGGTCAGACAGAGATGCTGTCATGCCTCGCCATCGCTCTGGTAATGAATACATACGTGTTGCAGCGTGCGTACCACCGGAACACGCAGTGGCGGAGCCAAAGACTGTGTTGTCGAGGTCGAGTGCGAGTGGGAAGAGAGGCAGCGTCGGCACGGAGATGCAAGCGAGCGCGAGACGCACGGGGGCTGCGGCGTGGCGCGTTTGCGGTCGGCGCCTTTGGTGGCAACGGCCGGGACAAGCAGCGGTGTATGGTGTGGTGCGGGGCGGACAGGGGCGGCGGTGGACGGGGAGGAGGCGGCGCGACGACGGCATGGGGGCGAAAACGGGACGGGGGACGGCGGATGTTGAGAGGCGTCACGCGCGGACAGGACACAGACACAGAGACACACAGAGTGGAAAGGGAGGGTGCGCGGTAGTAGTTGGGAATGTGCGTACCGTGCGGGATGGGAGTGGGCGAGGAACACGGTCGTGGCCCCTGTTTTGGGTGCGTGTGATGACGTCGGTGTGTTGTGGGAAGGGAAGGTGCTGTGGCGGCGGCGCGTAATGGGCGTAGGCCGAAAAGAGAAAGGAACGTGGGCAGTGTGTTGGCAAGCGTCGGTTCGACTGCGACGTTGATGGGCAGGGCAGGGCAAGGTTAATGGTGGTAGGAGTAGGCGTGTGGGCGCAAAAAATCTGCCGCTGCAGGCGGTGCCGTAACCGCCATGGCGGGAAGGAGAGAGGGCCAAAGAAAGAAAGAAAGAAGAAAAAAAAGGAGGGGGGGGGGGGGCGAAAGTGGAGAGGCGGTGGTGTGAGAAGGGCGGGGGCGGAAGGAAGGCAGGAAGGACAAGAGGCGAGGCGACGGCTTGCTTTGTGTATCGGTCGGTCTCTGGCTATGCTTCGTTTTCTGCAGCAGGGTCGGTGCGCGGCGTGGCTCGCGGCAGTGGGAACGCCTGGTGGCTGGACGGCCAGCAATGCGGTTGGATGGGCGGCCACAGCACCGCACCTGTGCCCGAGGAGGAGACGCTGGCGGCGGGCCCTGAGGTGAGGCCGGCTCGGCTGGGGCTGTGGATGTGTAGGTGTGCGCCGCTGCTGCAACAACGAGTAAAACGCGAGAAGAAGGGATGGCGGTAGAGAGGAAAAAAAAAAAAAAGGTCGTGTTGTGTTGATGCGCAGGCAGACGCGTACAGAGGGACGAGCCCGGTCTGCAGCAGGGTGTGGCCGTGCCGAGTGCAGAGCAGCGGCGGCTCGGTTCGGTTCGGCCCGGCCCGGCGGGCCGCGCTGTTGTCGCGGACGTGAGCGCCCCCTGGCGGGTGGCCGGAGGCGGCGCGGCGTGTTGGACGTGTGGCTGGTGGCAGTGCACAATTTGCGAGTGGCTGGCGGTGTGGTGTGGCGGTTGGCGCGTCGGGCGGCGGAGAGGTATGTGTTGCGGGCGCCCTTTGCTGCGCTGCGTCGTTGCGTGTGCCGTACAGGGCGGGCGCTTGTCGACTGTGTGGGCGGTGTGGCGAATTGGCGTGAAACGGCTGCCGAGAGGTGTGTGGTAGCGAGCCGGTCGGTGGTGTCAGTGCGAAGGGGAATGTGCGTGCGTTTGGCGGTTTCGGTGTGCTTTTTGCGGCGTGAGAGTGGGAATTAGTGGGGCCGGCTGTTGTGTTGGTTCCTTGTGTCTTGTGTCGCGTAGCTTGATGGCAACGTGGAAGGACGCCGGTTTCGTTTCGAGCCTTGCGTGTGGTTGTCGACGTTGACTGGTTGGCGTGTGCCGATGCACGTGCATGTGTGGGTCGCGAGTGCGTTTTTGGCTGGCTGTGTGTGTGTGTGTGTGTGTGTTTTGGGGGGGAAGGGGGAGGCGGTGGTGAAAGTGCAGTCGTTGCCACGGGCGTCGTCGGGTGGGGCTGGGGCTGTGCGTCGTGGCGGAAAGGTGGTAGGTTGCGGGAAGCGAGCCCGTCGTTGACGGTGTCGCGTGAGTTGTGAATCGAGTGGGGCGCGGGGCGCGGGACAGGAGCAGCGTGCCGCTGCGTCGTGGTCGTCAGCAGAGGCTGTGCGTGTGCTTGTCCTTTTTGTGGGCGGTTCGTGCGAGGCGTTTTTGTTTTGTGTTGCCCTAGTTGTTAGTTTATTTTGTTTGTGTTTGTTATTTTGAGACGACGACTGGTTGGTGGCGTGCGCGCGAAGTGGCGGTGTGCGCTTCCCGTGTCGTTTGTGTTGTTTGGTTTTTTTGTTTTTGTGTGTTTTTTTTTTTTTTTTTTGCACTGGGCCCCGGTGGGTGGGTGCGTGTGTGTCGATTGCCGGCTGGCGAGAGGTGCGCCATCGGCGGGGTGGGTCGCCGGCACAAGTAGAGGCGGCGGCGTTGTTGCTGTTGTTGTGTGGTGTTTGTTTTGTTCGGCTGTGTCGGCGAGCTGTGTTGCGGTGCGTGTGAATGGTGGTGCAAAAGTGCTGGCGTTGGGGCTGCGACTGCGACGGCGGCGAGCCGCGGGCGCGCCATTGATAGTGATGTTGTGAACAGCGGCTGTGTACGGTAGTGGTGTTGTTGTAGCACGACGTGCATCCGGGCCGGCGCGGAAAGCGCAGTTGCGGGCGGTTGCCCTTCGGTGCCAGCCATGTCGCGTGAGCGGCGGGTTGCTCTGGTGTCGACACGTGGTGCTCTGGGTTGTTGTGTGGTGCCCTTTGGCCGGTGGGGGTGGTTCGCGTGTGTCTCGTTCGCGCTCGGTGTCTGGTCGTGGTCGTGGTCGTGCTGCTCCCCCGTCTGTCGGCGGTTTCCGACGTCGTCTGTACGTTTTTGTTCGTTTGCGGCGTGCCTGCCGACGTCGTCCCGTCGCGACCTTTCAACCGAAAGTGTGGCGCCCGAAGGTGAACGAACGTAACCCTGACCTCGGCGCTTTACGCTGAGCCGAGCGAACCGAACCGAACCTAACGTGTGGTGTGGCGAGGTGAGCTCAGCCTGTGAGCCCCTAACGTCTACGTAAGGTAAGCTGTCCGGCTCACGCCTCACGTTTGAACGCTTTTGTAACCTACGTTTGACGCTTCTTAACCTAGCACTGACCCCTTAACCTAACGTGTAACCTAACCTAACCTAACCTAACCTAACCTAACCTAACCTAACCTAACCTAACCTCTGACGCCTGACGTGTTTGAATGCTTAACCTAAGTTTGACGCTTAACCTAACCCAAGTCCCCTTAACCTAACCCACGTCCACCTAACCTAACCTAACGTAGACGTGTAAACGTAATGTGTAACGCGTAACGTGTAAGGTCGGCTGTCGTGTGTGCTTGACGGCAGATTGGGTTGGTCTGTAGATTCGGATTGCGGTTTGCCTCGGTCGAGGGGTTGGGTCGGAAGCGGCGAGGGGCGGCGGCGCCTGTTGCGCAGGCGGCGTCCGTTTGCGGCGGGCAATTGTTGAGAAACGGCTGTGAATGTTGGCGGGCGAGAGGAGGAGGACGGCGCGCGATGTGGCCCGACGGCTGCGGGCCGATCGGGAAACGGCGGGAGGGCGACGGAAGGCGATGGGGCGGCGGAGGCGCGTTTGCACGGCCGTCATCGCCGCACGCCTCGGCTTGTGTGGCTGTGGCGCCGGCCGCGCTGGCCGGGCTGCCGCGGCGACGGTGTGGGAGTTTTGCCGAAGGTTTGGCCATTGTGGCGGGTCGTCGGCTGGGGCTGTGGGGGCGGCATTTGGGCGGGGGCGGCGATTCTCGGCGGGCCGACCCAGGCTGTAGCGCGCGGTAGCTGCAGTTTGGCCGTGGTTTGCGGCGCTGCCGTGGCGACTGGTTGGCGACTGTGGTGTGGCTGTGTGTAGCCCCATCCTCGGTGGTTTGAAAGGCGCGGGCGGTTGTGGCGCAGGTTTGGGGCTGCTCCGCACAGGCTGTCGGACGTTGGGCGGTAGCAAGCGCGGGAGGCGCGGCGCGGCGGCGCGCAGAGTGGCGGCCGCTCTCTCGGCCGTCCGCGCCCGCCCGCGACACTGGCTGGGCCTTGTGATTCTCTGCTCTTGTGCTTGCGTGCCTGCCGTCCCGCTCGCTCTCGCTGTGTGTTACGCGCGTCGTCGAAATGGCAGATCAGGCGGCTACGAACGAGACTGCTGCGGCACCCGCCGCCACCGGCACTACGAAGAAGGCCAAGTCTGCGTCGTCTGCGAAGAAGCCGCGCGCCAAGCCTGCGCACCCGCGCACCTCTGAGATGGTGACGGCCGCCATCAAGAGTCTGAAGGAGCGCGGCGGGTCGTCGCTGCAGGCGATCAAGAAGTACATAGCCGCGCACTACAAGCTGGACGCGGAGAAGCTGGCGCCGTTTATCAAGAAGTACCTCAAGTCGGCCGTCGTGGCGGGCGAGCTGGTGCAGACGAAGGGGAAGGGCGCGTCCGGCTCGTTCAAGCTTGCCGGCGCCGGCGGCGGGGGGGCGGCCGAGGGCGGCAAGGCTCGTGCTGGCGGTGCCAAGAAGAAGCGCGCCGCTCCGGCCAGCAAGGAGACGCGCGGCCCAAAACGGCCCTTCTCAGGGCCATCAAAGCACGTCGGGGAAGGTTTTGATTGTCGTGTTGCGTTTGGTGTGGGTGTCTGTCTGGCGTTTCTGTATGCCCGTGGGGATGCTGTTTGCGTGCCGTGGTGGTTGGATTGCGGGGGTCGGTGGCGGGTGTGGGCGGCGGTAGCGGTAAGCGGTGTTGTTGTTGTTGTTGTTGTCGTGGTTGATTGTCGCCGTGTTTGTTTTGTGGCGGCGGCCGACGGTTGGTTTTCTGTCACGTTGTTTTGTTTGAATACGTTGGTTGGCTTGCCTGCGTTCGTTCTTCTCGGATGTCTGTCTTGTCGAGTCGTGTCTGGTCTTTGTTTTGTTCCTTTGTGTGTGTGTGTGTTATGTTTTGCAACGGGGGGGCACGTTGAGATGCGGAAGGAGTCGGCGGGGATTTCGGTGGCGTGTAGAGCGAGCGAGCGCGCCTGCCTGGCCGTTGGCCGTCGGAGTGGAGTGCGGGTTTTTTTTGTTTTCGAAACGAAAGCGGCGGCCGGCCAGCCACCCGTGCGGTGTGACGTCGGCCGTTGGGTATTGTGCGCTTTGAGCGCCGGGGAGGGATGATGTGTGATTGTTGCGCGCTGCTAGCAGGCAGGCAGAGTGAGCGGGTGTGGCGGACGGACGGGAAGTGGTGGTTTTTGTTTTTGGGTTGCGGGGCGAGAGGCAGGCGACCGACAAAGTTTGCTCGCGACGGAGAGATGTTAGTGGCCCTGAAAAGGGCCGTTTTTGTTTGTGCGGTGCGGTGCCGCGGCGCGGTTTAGGCGCGCTCGCCGCGGATGCGGCGCGCGAGCTGGATGTCCTTGGGCATGATGGTGACGCGCTTGGCGTGGATTGCGCACAGGTTGGTGTCTTCGAAGAGGCCGACGAGGTAGGCCTCGCTGGCCTCCTGCAGGGCCATGACTGCGGAGCTCTGGAAGCGCAGGTCGGTCTTGAAGTCCTGGGCGATCTCGCGCACTAGGCGCTGGAATGGCAGCTTGCGGATGAGCAGCTCTGTGCTCTTCTGGTAGCGCCTGATTTCTCGCAGGGCGACGGTGCCCGGCCTGTAGCGGTGGGGCTTCTTGACGCCTCCGGTGGCGGGCGCGCTCTTCCTCGCCGCCTTGGTGGCGAGCTGTTTGCGCGGCGCCTTTCCGCCGGTGGACTTGCGGGCCGTTTGCTTTGTGCGGGCCATGGCGGTAGCGGTAGCGGTAGCGGAGCGGCGTGCGTGGAGGTTAGGTGCGGCGCGGCGTCCGGTGCTGCCTTGACAACGGGCCCGCGCGCCTCCGTGCTGCGCTTATATGCCCTCGGTTGCGCGTGGTGGGGGGAGGGCGGGCCAGAGTCTATATAGGGGGGCGGCGGGCGAGAAGAGAAGACGACGTCGGAAACGGCGTAGGGCGGAGAACAGCCCGGTGCAGCTGAGGGATGGCGCAGCAGCAGATCCACCTGCCAGGGGCGGGGACGGCCGCTCGGAAACGGGCCGCCAGGACGCAGCTCGCCCTCCCGCGAAGAGATGTGACCTCGAGCTCGGCATCGCCGTGAAGGAGGCCACAGCAGCCCTCAAAGCCGTAATGGCGGTGGAGAGGGCTGCCTTCGCAGCCGCCGTGGCTGCAGAGAAGGAAGAGGCCTTGAGGCAACTGCGTGCAGTCTTCGCCCAAGGCCTCAGTGCAGTCGTACCTGCGAACACTCCTGCGACCTCGCAGAAGGACGTTCGCGCGCCTGTCCCAGCGGTTGCCCCAGCAGCACCGCAGGTGAAAGGTGCAAAGAAGAAAACCGCCAGGGCAGTCTTCATCGCGCAAGCGTCGCCGCGCTGCCGCGCCGAACTTTTGTGTTACAGGGAGTAAGCCACTGCGGCCGGCCCAGGAGACAACGAGGGAGCCCAGCCGCGGCACCGGACTGACCCAGCGAACGACCACGCAGTACATAGGTAACGTTGCACGATACCTCACGCTAACCCCCCTCACCTTGCATGCTCTGTCGCAGCTAGCAAACCGCTACTGCTCTTACTTCCCGTCCTACTGTCGCAGAGGTTTTTTTCCCTTGGCGCTGGCCTTGGCACTTTTTTTCCTCTGCTCTTACAACCGCTACCCTTCGATCGCTTTCGACCACTACTATCTCCTGATGGACCATGTTAATGAGTAGCCTTACCCAGACGCATGGATAACATCACAGCCTGCATCCTGTGACGCCTTGATTCAAAACTAACATGCATACGGAGGTGACAGTAGAACTTTTGTGTTGGTCACCACGTTGGTGCGGGCGTGGAGGGGCCCCATCCTTAGTGCGCTGGGCGCAGACCGTAGCCGACTCGCCAGCCGCTGCAGCTGCTGTTTGTGCACGTTTTGCTTTGCCCGAGGAAGGAAGGATGACAGGCCGCGGCAAGGGAGGAAAGGGGCTCGGCAAGGGTGGCGCCAAGCGGCACCGCAAGGTGTTGCGCGACAACATCCAGGGCATCACGAAGCCCGCCATCCGCCGCCTGGCTCGCAGGGGCGGCGTGAAGCGCATCTCTGGTCTGATCTACGAGGAGACCCGCGGGGTGCTGAAGGTGTTCCTGGAGAACGTGATCCGCGACGCGGTGACGTACACTGAGCACGCCAAGCGCAAGACTGTGACGGCCATGGACGTGGTGTACGCCCTGAAGAGGCAGGGGCGCACCCTGTACGGTTTCGGCGGTTAGGCTGCGTCGCAGCGGGCGCTGGCCTTCCCGCGGCCGTGCTTGTGGGTGGGAGAGACTAGAAAACGGCCCTTTTCAGGGCCACCACACTGTTCGGAAGTTGAAAAGTGCGAAAGAGTCTGTGTTGTTGCTGCGTGTGTGCGCGCTGTGTTGTTTGTTTGTTTGTTTCTTTCTTTCCGTTTGAGCGACGTGATGTGACTGGGAGGGGAGAAGGAAAGGAAACGTGTCATGTGGCTGGCTGTGTGTGGAGCTGCTTCGTTTGTGTGTTTGTTATTGTGTGTCTTTGTATCGATCGCGACGGAGATGGCGGGCGGGCTGTGTGTTGTTGTGCGAGAGGCGGTGATTATTTGCTTGCGTGGTTTGTCTCTGTGTGTTTGTTTGCGGCGGCGTTGGGGTTTCCGAGGCAAGGCGTGTGGGCATAGGCGGCCGGATCAGCTGTTTCGTTCGTGTCGACGGCCGTTGCGCGCGGGAGTGGAGGGCGGTGTGTCGACACGCCTCCCTTTAACAATGGTCATTATTGCTGCCGTTGTCGGTTTGGAAGGCGACTGCGACGGTGCAAAATGTGTGCGTGTGTGTGTGTGTTGGGCCACACGGGCTGTGTGGACGACAAGATGGCGGACGTGCGCCGGCGGCGGCTGTGCTGTGACAGTGCAAAGTTAAAACAAAACAAGGTGCGGCGAGGACGACTGAAATTTTGCTTTGGACGTAGGTTTGTGTGGTGGCCCTGAAAAGGGCCGATTGTTGTGGGCCGAGCCGGCAAAGCGCGTTGCGTGCAGGGGAGCACGCGGCGCTGCGATTGCCTGGCCTCCTTTAGGCCTTCTTCTCGGTCTTCTTTGGCAGCAGGACGGCCTGGATGTTGGGCAGGACACCACCCTGTGCGATGGTGACGCCCGACAGGAGCTTGTTGAGCTCCTCGTCGTTGCGGATGGCAAGCTGCAGGTGGCGCGGGATGATGCGCGTCTTCTTGTTGTCGCGGGCCGCGTTTCCGGCCAGCTCGAGCACCTCAGCCGCGAGGTACTCCATGACGGCGGCGAGGTAGACGGGCGCCCCGGCGCCGACGCGCTCTGCGTAGTTTCCCTTGCGCAGGAGGCGGTGGATTCTGCCGACCGGGAACTGGAGCCCAGCCCTGCTTGAGCGGGACTTTG
This sequence comes from Schistocerca americana, assembly GCF_021461395.2. Classification (NCBI taxonomy): domain Eukaryota; kingdom Metazoa; phylum Arthropoda; class Insecta; order Orthoptera; family Acrididae; genus Schistocerca; species Schistocerca americana. The sequence goes on along the minus strand of NW_025725780.1, from coordinate 7,271 downwards.
ACTTGCCCTTGACTTTGCCTCCCTTTCCGCGTCCGGACATGGCGATGGGCTAGCGACGGTGCACACGAAACGGAAACGAAAACGACCGGTGCGAGCGGCAGCGAGTCGAGCAGCGGAGTGCGTGCCGGCGCAGCCGGGGTGGGGGTGCTTTATGGGCTCGGGTGCGGCGGCCGGTTGCGCGCGCGCCCCATTGGTCGGCGGCCGCAACAGGGCGAGCTGGTAAAGGTGCGGCGGCGGCTGGCGGCGGGTGCCACTGTGTGGGGAGACGCTGACTAGAGCGGAGCGCTTGCTACTGGTGTTGCTGCTGCCGTACGTTGGTTGGAGATGCCGCCCAAGACTAGCGGGAAGGCCGCCAAGAAGGCTGGCAAGGCGCAGAAGAACATTTCGAAGGGCGACAAGAAGAAGAAGCGCAAGAGGAAGGAGAGCTATGCCATCTACATCTACAAGGTGCTGAAGCAGGTGCACCCTGACACGGGCATCTCGTCGAAGGCGATGAGCATCATGAACAGCTTCGTGAACGACATTTTCGAGCGCATTGCGGCCGAGGCTTCTCGCCTGGCGCACTACAACAAGCGCTCGACCATCACGTCCCGCGAGATCCAGACCGCTGTGCGGCTGTTGCTGCCTGGCGAGCTGGCCAAGCACGCCGTGAGCGAGGGCACGAAGGCGGTGACCAAGTACACGAGCTCCAAGTAAGGAGGTGGCTCTGGAATGGAAGGAAGGATGGAGAAGGCTCCTCCGTTGCGAGAGCGGCGAAACGGCCCTTTTCAGGGCCACCAACTTGCCTTTTGCGGGAAGGGCGGAATTGTTGTTGTTGTTGTTGTTTGTGTGGACGGCTGTGATGTATGTGTGCATTTTGATTGTGGGTGGGGGGGCGCGTCAAAGCGTGTTGCGCGGGGTACGGCCACGAGGTTGGTCGCCGTGGCGTGGAATGGTGGCACGCCTCGTTGGCGTGGTTTTTGACCCATTGGTGTTGTTGGGGTGTGTGTGTGTTTGTGTGTTACCCGTCTGCGAGGGGGGACAGTGCGATCGGCGACTTTTGTGTCACCGTAACGACGGCCGTTTGCGGGTTTGTTTTTTTGCACATCATACATGGCGAGGGTGAAATGTGAAATGTTTTTGTTTGGTTTGTTTTTGCCGCCCACTATTCCCTTTGCTGTACGCCGAGTTTGACAATGGTGCGACGTAACTGCAGCGTGGAGGTGTGTGAGTGACGTTGAAATGAACGTGCCATTAAGACGCATTGTTGTTGTATTGTACTGTACGTGTACGGCGACACGCACGATGATGTACCATTCGACTCTGATGTTTGATAGCCGTGTCTGACTGATTGCGTACGACGCACGCACACCGATGTCGTCATTCAAGATGCACGCTAGACGGCGGCGGCGGCGCCGGTCGTTTGTTTGGCGAATGTCTGTACACGTGTTTGTCTGTGTCCATCCGGTATGTATTTGTTTGTTTGTTTGAAAGTGTTTTGTGTGTCGGTGACGTGGTCCGATCCGTCGCCCCCTGAGTAACTGTCGATCGGCGCGATAGACCGGCGTCACGCAACTGAACCGAAGTCTTGGGCACACCCGTCATACTGTTGTACACCGTCGCGCTGAGAACGGTAACGAAAGGTTGACTCTGATCGGTCGAATGTCTGGGCAGAACGTGAGGAATGAGGCAAGAGTGCAAGGAGGGGGGGGCAAAAGAGAGAGGAAGGGAAAAAGGGGAGAAACGCATTCGTAGAGCAACGGAACGTTCCCGTGTCGGAGGCGTATTGGAGCCGCACTGAAATGCGTTTAACGGCGGCGCGGCTGCAAGTGTCTGCCGTGGTGAACGTTACCTTTGACGGCTGCATTGGGCTTTGCCTTTGCTTTCGCTTTCGCTTTCGCTTTCCCGGATGTACGTAACGTTTGTTGATATGGTTCTGAGGAAGAGTGTATGACAGTGCCGTGCCGTCCATGTTCGTGTGCCCTCCCATTGTGTGTATGCTATTGTCTGTGTACTTGAATGATGTATGTAGGTGTTAGTGGACATGTTTTACCAGTGGGGGGAAATGGATCGTCGATAGTTGCCGTCACTCTGTCACGGTCGAGATGACGCACCCTCCGTACAGAAAGGTGTCGAGAAAGTGAGTGTGTGTGTGTGTGTGTGTGTGTGTGTGTGCGTGCGTGCGTCCGTGAATTGGCAGTGTTTGGAGGTGGGCGTGCCCTGCATGTGGCCCGGAAAAGGCTGTTCGTTAGGCGGTAGTGTTGTGTGGACAGGGGAGGGGCATGCGTAACGCTGCTGGCATGGCATTTCGGGAGATGGGAGGGGGCAAACGAGGAAACGAGGAGCGGCGGCCAAAGACGGGACGGGGAGGGGCGCGGTGTGGGTGGCTTGCGCCTGTGCTCGGCGTTGTGGTTTGTGCAAAAGAGGAGGAGAAAAACAATGTGAGTTGCCAGGGAGGGGAGCGGTGTTGTGTTGTGGTTGTCGTGGTGTAGCCGCAGACGCGGCTGTCAGTGAACGTGGCGAGACGGACGGATGCGCGGAGGGGCGGGGGCGGGGGCGGCGCATTTCGCCGGTGCCGTGCCGTGCCGTGCCGTGCCTGAAAGCCGCGTGGTCGCTGTGTTGTTGGTGGCGTGGGGGCGAGGAGAGTACCGTACGGGTGTGCTTGTGCGCCGGAAATGGCACACTGCGCCCGCCCGTCTTGGAGGCTGATGGCTGTGGTGTGGAAATGGGGCGCGGTGATGTTGAAGCACAGAAAAGAAACCAAGAAAACGGAAGGCGTGATGCGGCGGTGGTGGTGAGAGCGGGAAAAACAAAACAAAAGAAAAAAAACAACAAAAAAAAAGAAGGAAAAACAACAAGAAACAAAAAAGAAAACAAAAAGTCTATCAATATTAAAATGTAAATGGAAATGGAAATGGACCCAGGTATAACCTCCCTGCACAAATAGCAGAGAGTCCGATGATAATAAAAATGTGCCAGAATGTTAACGTCCCTACAAAACAAACCCAACGATAATATTAATGAAAGAGTGAACCGTATGTAACATTGCAACAGACATAATGAAACCTGATAAATTGTATAAGGGCAGCAGCCGTTGACCTTTGGCCCTGTATTCAGAATAAAAAGAGCCAAAGATCGTTACCCCAATGAAAAAGACACTGAAACACGTATGTAACATAGTAGCGATGGCGAGACATTGTAGCATCTGTGACCAGAGAGTTTGCGCTGGACTGCGCGAGTGTTGCGAGCGGTTCTCAGTCAGTCAGTCAGTCTGTGTAGTTGAGGGCTGTACTCTGTCAGTAGTCGTCGCGTGCAGTACGCTAATAGTCGTCATGCAGAGCGGTCGGTCAGTAGTAGCAGCCGAGTGCGGTTGTGTGATGTAGGCGGTCGGCAACACTGGTCAAGATGGTGAATAAGGTATACTGTTAATTAATATAATCATTAGATAATGAGAAATTGTATTTATTGTAATTATGCTCCAACAAGTTCCCCAATAATAATTTTTATTTCAAAAGCATTTTTCAAACATTTAATCTTTTATTGAACTAAAGAGTTCGTTCCACTTCTTTGAAGAAAAATGTCACTAAAATCACAAAAAAAGAGAATATTATTATTTGCAATGCAGTTCCTCCAAGCGCTGCGCAACAACCAGAGCAGAAATGTGACATCCATTTATTCGGAGGTAAGACTTTAATTCCGATTGTTTTGCACAGGGCCAAAGACCGATATTTCGGTTTAATTGAAGTTTCTTGTCACTGAACGGACTTTTTTAAATGTTGTGTGAAGACTTTATATTTGAGTCAGATTGCGAATTGCACATTGTTGTTGCCATTTTCAATACCTCTCATTGTGGGCGAGGTTACAATTAGCGCAATGTCCATTAGCATCCGTAAATAACATTGTCCATTATTTTAAATATTGCTGGGAGGTTACAACACACACACAAAACAAAAAACAAAAAGAAACAAAAAATTGCATTTATATCCGCTCCTCGATTGTAGATACCCCTTACACAGCTGTGTGCAATGAATGAGTGCTGGCTGGTAATTAATTGCACTCCTTGGAGGGAAATGCCATAGGAAGTAGTCTTTAAAAAGTGAATGTTTTTCGTTAAGAGACAAAAGTTACTTTAGAAAAAAAGTAATAGTGGGGCTTGTGTTGTTGAACAAAATAAGTACAATGAACATACGTTATCAGATTTGCGCAATGCAGCGTCACACCACCTCTTGATTATAACACAATATACTATACATCGTCCCGAACCGTGACCAGAGTCGCGAGACGAGCAGAGCACGCCGCCGACGCCCGCTCAGTACAACCGTCCACCCGCTACTACTGTCGACCGACTACTACCTCTCCCGACTCGCGCTACAATATATATAACAACTGTTCCTGGCGACCCGGTGCGTGCCACTACTGTCGTCTGGCGCGGTCCAAGCGCCGACTAGCAGCGATAAAGAACTCTCTGGTCAGACAGAGATGCTGTCATGCCTCGCCATCGCTCTGGTAATGAATACATACGTGTTGCAGCGTGCGTACCACCGGAACACGCAGTGGCGGAGCCAAAGACTGTGTTGTCGAGGTCGAGTGCGAGTGGGAAGAGAGGCAGCGTCGGCACGGAGATGCAAGCGAGCGCGAGACGCACGGGGGCTGCGGCGTGGCGCGTTTGCGGTCGGCGCCTTTGGTGGCAACGGCCGGGACAAGCAGCGGTGTATGGTGTGGTGCGGGGCGGACAGGGGCGGCGGTGGACGGGGAGGAGGCGGCGCGACGACGGCATGGGGGCGAAAACGGGACGGGGGACGGCGGATGTTGAGAGGCGTCACGCGCGGACAGGACACAGACACAGAGACACACAGAGTGGAAAGGGAGGGTGCGCGGTAGTAGTTGGGAATGTGCGTACCGTGCGGGATGGGAGTGGGCGAGGAACACGGTCGTGGCCCCTGTTTTGGGTGCGTGTGATGACGTCGGTGTGTTGTGGGAAGGGAAGGTGCTGTGGCGGCGGCGCGTAATGGGCGTAGGCCGAAAAGAGAAAGGAACGTGGGCAGTGTGTTGGCAAGCGTCGGTTCGACTGCGACGTTGATGGGCAGGGCAGGGCAAGGTTAATGGTGGTAGGAGTAGGCGTGTGGGCGCAAAAAATCTGCCGCTGCAGGCGGTGCCGTAACCGCCATGGCGGGAAGGAGAGAGGGCCAAAGAAAGAAAGAAAGAAGAAAAAAAAGGAGGGGGGGGGGGCGAAAGTGGAGAGGCGGTGGTGTGAGAAGGGCGGGGGCGGAAGGAAGGCAGGAAGGACAAGAGGCGAGGCGACGGCTTGCTTTGTGTATCGGTCGGTCTCTGGCTATGCTTCGTTTTCTGCAGCAGGGTCGGTGCGCGGCGTGGCTCGCGGCAGTGGGAACGCCTGGTGGCTGGACGGCCAGCAATGCGGTTGGATGGGCGGCCACAGCACCGCACCTGTGCCCGAGGAGGAGACGCTGGCGGCGGGCCCTGAGGTGAGGCCGGCTCGGCTGGGGCTGTGGATGTGTAGGTGTGCGCCGCTGCTGCAACAACGAGTAAAACGCGAGAAGAAGGGATGGCGGTAGAGAGGAAAAAAAAAAAAAAGGTCGTGTTGTGTTGATGCGCAGGCAGACGCGTACAGAGGGACGAGCCCGGTCTGCAGCAGGGTGTGGCCGTGCCGAGTGCAGAGCAGCGGCGGCTCGGTTCGGTTCGGCCCGGCCCGGCGGGCCGCGCTGTTGTCGCGGACGTGAGCGCCCCCTGGCGGGTGGCCGGAGGCGGCGCGGCGTGTTGGACGTGTGGCTGGTGGCAGTGCACAATTTGCGAGTGGCTGGCGGTGTGGTGTGGCGGTTGGCGCGTCGGGCGGCGGAGAGGTATGTGTTGCGGGCGCCCTTTGCTGCGCTGCGTCGTTGCGTGTGCCGTACAGGGCGGGCGCTTGTCGACTGTGTGGGCGGTGTGGCGAATTGGCGTGAAACGGCTGCCGAGAGGTGTGTGGTAGCGAGCCGGTCGGTGGTGTCAGTGCGAAGGGGAATGTGCGTGCGTTTGGCGGTTTCGGTGTGCTTTTTGCGGCGTGAGAGTGGGAATTAGTGGGGCCGGCTGTTGTGTTGGTTCCTTGTGTCTTGTGTCGCGTAGCTTGATGGCAACGTGGAAGGACGCCGGTTTCGTTTCGAGCCTTGCGTGTGGTTGTCGACGTTGACTGGTTGGCGTGTGCCGATGCACGTGCATGTGTGGGTCGCGAGTGCGTTTTTGGCTGGCTGTGTGTGTGTGTGTGTGTGTGTTTTGGGGGGGAAGGGGGAGGCGGTGGTGAAAGTGCAGTCGTTGCCACGGGCGTCGTCGGGTGGGGCTGGGGCTGTGCGTCGTGGCGGAAAGGTGGTAGGTTGCGGGAAGCGAGCCCGTCGTTGACGGTGTCGCGTGAGTTGTGAATCGAGTGGGGCGCGGGGCGCGGGACAGGAGCAGCGTGCCGCTGCGTCGTGGTCGTCAGCAGAGGCTGTGCGTGTGCTTGTCCTTTTTGTGGGCGGTTCGTGCGAGGCGTTTTTGTTTTGTGTTGCCCTAGTTGTTAGTTTATTTTGTTTGTGTTTGTTATTTTGAGACGACGACTGGTTGGTGGCGTGCGCGCGAAGTGGCGGTGTGCGCTTCCCGTGTCGTTTGTGTTGTTTGGTTTTTTTGTTTTTGTGTGTTTTTTTTTTTTTTTTTTTGCACTGGGCCCCGGTGGGTGGGTGCGTGTGTGTCGATTGCCGGCTGGCGAGAGGTGCGCCATCGGCGGGGTGGGTCGCCGGCACAAGTAGAGGCGGCGGCGTTGTTGCTGTTGTTGTGTGGTGTTTGTTTTGTTCGGCTGTGTCGGCGAGCTGTGTTGCGGTGCGTGTGAATGGTGGTGCAAAAGTGCTGGCGTTGGGGCTGCGACTGCGACGGCGGCGAGCCGCGGGCGCGCCATTGATAGTGATGTTGTGAACAGCGGCTGTGTACGGTAGTGGTGTTGTTGTAGCACGACGTGCATCCGGGCCGGCGCGGAAAGCGCAGTTGCGGGCGGTTGCCCTTCGGTGCCAGCCATGTCGCGTGAGCGGCGGGTTGCTCTGGTGTCGACACGTGGTGCTCTGGGTTGTTGTGTGGTGCCCTTTGGCCGGTGGGGGTGGTTCGCGTGTGTCTCGTTCGCGCTCGGTGTCTGGTCGTGGTCGTGGTCGTGCTGCTCCCCCGTCTGTCGGCGGTTTCCGACGTCGTCTGTACGTTTTTGTTCGTTTGCGGCGTGCCTGCCGACGTCGTCCCGTCGCGACCTTTCAACCGAAAGTGTGGCGCCCGAAGGTGAACGAACG
>NW_025725779.1:300000-401257 GCF_021461395.2 Schistocerca americana | reverse complement strand
AGACGAACCATTTGGTGCCCGAGGCAGCAATATCCCCTTGGAGACAAGTCGGCTGGAGGAAGATGTATTGAATCTCGACGCAATTTGAGTGTTCCATCGTCATTAGAAGGCCCTGAACGTTACAATTAACTATCATTTTTGCGTCGGATTCGAAAATCTAGACTCACAGGAGAAGGATCATATTGTGCCCGAGTCAGCAATATCCCCTTGGAGACAAGACGGCTGGAGGACGATGTATTGAATCTCGACGCAATTTGAGTGTTCCATCGTCATTAGAAGGCCCTGAACGTTACAATTAACTATCATTTTTGCGTAGGATTCGAAAATCTAACTCACAGGAGAACGACCATAAGGTGCCCGAGGCAGCAATAGACCCTTGGTGACAAGTCGGCTGGAGGACGATGTATTGGATCGCGACGCAATTTGAGTCTTCTATCGTCATTAGGAGGCGCTGAAAGTTACAATTCACTATCATTTTTGCGTCGGATTCGAAAATCTAGACTCACAGGAGAAGGACCATGTGGTGCCCGAGGCAGCGATATCCCCTTGGAGACAAGTCGGCTGGAGGCCGATGTATTGAATCTCGACGCAATTTGAGTGTTCCATCGTCATTAGAAGGCCCTGAACGTTACAATTAACTATCATTTTTGAGTCGGATTCGAAAATCTAGACACACAGGAGAACGACCATAAGGTGCCCGAGGCAGCAATAGACCCTTGGAGACAAGTCGGCTGGAGGACGATGTATTGAATCTCGACGCAATTTGAGAGTTCCATCGTCATTAGGCGGCACTGAACGTTACAATTAACTATCATCTTGGCGTCGGATTCGTAAATCTAGACTTACAAGAGAACGACCATAAAGTGCCGAGGCAGCATTAGACCCTTCGAGACAAGTCGGCTGGAGGACGATGTATTGGATCGCGACGCAATTTGAGTGTTCCATCGTCATTAGGAGGCCCTGAATGTATAACTATCAGTTTTTCGTCGGATTCGAAAATCTAGACTCACAGCAGACGAACCATTTGGTGCCCGAGACAGCAATATCCCCTTGGAGACAAGTCGGCTGGAGGAAGATGTATTGAATCTCGACGCAATTTGAGTGTTCCATCGTCATTAGAAGGCCCTGAACGTTACAATTAACTATCATTTTTGCGTCGGATACGAAAATCTAGACTCACAGGAGAACGACCATAAGGTGCCCGAGGCAGCAATAGACCCTTGGAGACAAGTCGGCTGGAGGACGATGTATTGAATCTCGACGCAATTTAAGAGTTCCATCGTCATTAGGCGGCCTTGAACGTTACAATTAACTATCATTTTGGCGTCGGATTCGTAAATCTAGATTTACAAGAGAACGACCAAAAAGTGAACGAGGCAGCATTAGACCCTTCGAGACAAGTCGGCTGGAGGACGATGTATTGGATCGCGACGCAATTTGAGTGTTCCATCGTCATTAGGAGGCCCTGAATGTATAACTATCAGTTTTTCGTCGGATTCGAAAATCTAGACTCACAGCAGACGAACCATTTGGTGCCCGAGACAGCAATATCCCCTTGGAGACAAGTCGGCTGGAGGAAGATGTATTGAATCTCGACGCAATTTGAGTGTTCCATCGTCATTAGAAGGCCCTGAACGTTACAATTAACTATCATTTTTGCGTCGGAATCGAAAATCTAGACTCACAGGAGAAGGATCATATTGTGCCCGAGTCAGCAATATCCCCTTGGAGACAAGTCGGCTGGTGGACGATGTATTGAATCTCGACGCAATTTGAGTGTTCCATCGTCTATTGAAGGCCCTGAACGTTACAATTAACTATCAGTTTTTCGTCGGATTCGAAAATCTAGACTCACAGCAGACGAACAATTTGGTGCCCGAGGCAGCAATATCCCCTTGGAGACAAATCGGCTGGAGGACGATGTATTCAATCCCGACGCAATTTGAGTCTTCTATCGTCATTAGGAGGCGCTGAACGTTACAATTCACTATCATTTTTGCGTCGGATTCGAAAATCTAGACTCACTGGAGAAGGATCATATTGTGCCCGAGACAGCAATATCCCCTTGGAGACAAGTCGGCTGGAGGACGATGTATTGAATCTCGACGCAATTTGAGTGTTCCATCGTCATTAGAAGGCCCTGAACGTTACAATTAACTATCATTTTTGCGTAGGATTCGAAAATCTAGACTCACAGGAGAACGACCATAAGGTGCCCGAGGCAGCAATAGACCCTTGGTGACAAGTCGGCTGGAGGACGATGTATTGGATCGCGACGCAATTTGAGTCTTCTATCGTCATTAGGAGGCGCTGAAAGTTACAATTCACTATCATTTTTGCGTCGGATTCGAAAATCTAGACTCACAGGAGAAGGACCATGTGGTGCCCGAGGCAGCGATATCCCCTTGGAGACAAGTCGGATGGAGGCCGATGTATTGAATCTCGACGCAATTTGAGTGTTCCATCGTCATTAGAAGGCCCTGAACGTTACAATTAACTATCATTTTTAAGTCGGATTCGAAAATCTAGACACACAGGAGAACGACCATAAGGTGCCCGAGGCAGCAATAGACCCTTGGAGACAAGTCGGCTGGAGGACGATGTATTGAATCTCGACGCAATTTGAGAGTTCCATCGTCATTAGGCGGCACTGAACGTTACAATTAACTATCATTTTGGCGTCGGATTCGTAAATCTAGACTTACAAGAGAACGACCATAAAGTGCCCGAGGCAGCATTAGACCCTTCGAGACAAGTCGGCTGGAGGACGATGTATTGGATCGCGACGCAATTTGAGTGTTCCATCGTCATTAGGAGGCCCTGAATGTATAACTATCAGTTTTTCGTCGGATTCGAAAATCTAGACTCACAGCAGACGAACCATTTGGTGCCCGAGACAGCAATATCCCCTTGGAGACAAGTCGGATGGAGGCCGATGTTTTGAATCTCGACGCAAATTGAGTGTTCCATCGTCATTAGAAGGCCCTGAACGTTACATTTAACTATCATTTTTGCGTCGGATTCGAAAATCTAGACTCATAGGAGAACGACCATAAGGTGCCCGAGGCAGCAATAGACCCTTGGCGACAAGTCGGCTGGAGGACGATGTATTGGATCGCGACGCAAAATGAGTGTTCCATCGTCATTAGGAGGCCCTGAACCTTACAATTATCTATCAGTTTCGCGTCGGATTCGAAAATCTACTCACAGGAGAAGTTCATACGGTGCTCGAGACAGCAATATACCCCTTGGAGACAAATCGGCTGGAGGACGATGTATTGAATCTCGACGCAATTTGAGTCTTCTATCGTCATTAGGAGGCGCTGAACGTTACAATTCACTATCATTTTTGCGTCGGATTCGAAAATCTAGACTCACAGGAGAAGGATCAAATTGTGCCCGAGACAGCAATATCCCCTTGGAGACAAGTCGGCTGGAGGCCGATGTATTAAATCTCGACGCAATTTGAGTGTTCCATCGTCATTAGAAGGCCCTGCACGTTACAATTAACTATCATTTTTGCGTCGGATACGAAAATCTGGACACACAGGAGAACGACCATAAGGTGCCCGAGGCAGTAATAGATCCTTGGAGACAAGTCGGCTGGAGGACGATGTATTGAATCTCGACTCAATTTGAGAGTTCCATCGTCATTAGGCGGACCTGAACGTTACAATTAACTATCATTTTGGCGTCGGATTCGTAAATCTAGGTTTACAAGAGAACGACCATAAAGTGCCCGAGGCAGCATTAGACCCTTGGAGACAAGTCGGCTGGAGGACGATGTATTGGATCGCGACGCAATTTGAGTGTTCCATTGTCACCAGGAGGCCCTGAATGTTACAATTAACTATAAGTTTTTCGTCGGATTCGAAAATCTAGACTCACAGCAGACAAACCATTTGGTGCCCGAGGCAGCAATATCCCCTTGGAGACAAATCGGCTGGAGGACGATGTATTGAATCCCGACGCAATTTGAGTCTTCTATCGTCATTAGGAGGCGCTGAACGTTACAATTCACTATCATTTTTGCGTCGGATTCGAAAATCTAGACTCACAGGAGAAGGATCATATTGTGCCCGAGACAGCAACATCCCCTTGGAGACAAGTCGGCTGGAGGACAATGTATTGAATCTCGACGCAATTTGAGTGTCCCATCGTCACTAGGAGGCCCTAAACGTTACAATTAATTATCATTTTTGCGTCGGATTCGGTAATCTAAACTCACAGGGGAACGACCATACGGTGCCCGAGGCAGCTATTCACCCTTGGAGACAGTCGGTTGGAGGACGATGCATTGGATCGCGACGCAAAATGATTGTTCCATCGTCATTAGGAGGCCCTGAACCTTACAATTAACTATCAGTTTCGCGTCGGATTCGAAAATCTACTCACAGGAGAAGTTCATACGGTGCTCGAGAGAGCAATATACCACTTGGAGACAAATCGGATGGAGGACGATGTATTGAATCTCGACGCAATTTGAGCTTCTATCGTCATTAGGAGGCCCTGAATGTTACTATTAACTATCATTTTTATTCGGATTCGAAAATCTAGATTCACAGCAGAAGAACCATATGGTGCCCGAGGCAGCAATATCCCCTTGGAGACAAATCGGCTGGAGGACGATGTATTGAATCCCGACGCAATTTGAGACTTCTGTCGTCATTAGGAGGCGCTGATCGTTACAATTCACTATCATTTTTGCGTCGGATTCGAAAATCTAGACTCACAGGAGAAGGACCATGTGGTGCCCGAGGCAGCGATATCCCATTGGAGACAAGTCGGCTGGAGGCCGATATATTGGATCTCGACGCAATTTGAGTGTTCCATCGTCATTAGAAGGCACTGAACGTTACAATTCACTATCATTTTTGCGTCGGATACGAAAATCTAGACTCACAGGAGAACGACCATAAGGTGCCCGAGGCAGCAATAGACCCTTGGAGACAAGTCGGCTGGAGGACGATGTATTGAATCTCGACGCAATTTAAGAGTTCCATCGTCATTAGGCGGCCCTGAACGTTACAATTAACTATCATTTTGGCGTCGGATTCGTAAATCTAGACTTACAAGAGAACGACCATAAAGTGAACGAGGCAGCATTAGACCCTTCGAGACAAGTCGGCTGGAGGAGGATGTATTGGATCGCGACGCAATTTGAGTGTTCCATCGTCATTAGGAGGCCCTGAATGTATAACTATCAGTTTTTCGTCGGATTCGAAAATCTAGACTCACAGCAGACGAACCATTTGGTGCCCGAGACAGCAATATCCCCTTGGAGACAAGTCGGCTGGAGGAAGATGTATTGAATCTCGACGCAATTTGAGTGTTCCATCGTCATTAGAAGGCCCTGAACGTTACAATTAACTATCATTTTTGCGTCGGATTCGAAAATCTAGACTCACAGGAGAAGGATCTTATTGTGCCCGAGTCAGCAATATCCCCTTGGAGACAAGTCGGCTGGTGGACGATGTATTGAATCTCGACGCAATTTGAGTGTTCCATCGTCCATTGAAGGCCCTGAACGTTACAATTAACTATCAGTTTTTCGTCGGATTCGAAAATCTAGACTCACAGCAGACGAACCATTTGGTGCCCGAGACAGCAATATCCCCTTGGAGACAAGTCGGCTGGAGGAAGATGTATTGAATCTCGACGCAATTTGAGTGTTCCATCGTCATTAGAAGGCCCTGAACGTTACAATTAACTATCATTTTTGCGTCGTATTCGAAAATCTAGACTCACAGGAGAACGACCATAAGGTGCCCGAGGCAGCAATAGACCCTTGGCGACAAGTCGGCTGGAGGACGACGAGTGTTCCATCGTCATTAGGAGGCCCTGAACCTTACAATTATCTATCAGTTTCGCGTCGGATTCGAAAATCTACTCACAGGAGAAGTTCATACGGTGCTCGAGACAGCAATATACCCCTTGGAGACAAATCGGCTGGAGGACGATGTATTGAATCTCGACGCAATTTGAGTCTTCTATCGTCATTAGGAGGCGCTGAACGTTACAATTCACTATCATTTTTGCGTCGGATTCGAAAATCTAGACTCACAGGAGAAGGATCAAATTGTGCCCGAGACAGCAATATCCCCTTGGAGACAAGTCGGCTGGAGGCCGATGTATTGAATCTCGACTCAATTTGAGAGTTCCATCGTCATTAGGCGGACCTGAACGTTACAATTAACTATCATTTTGGCGTCGGATTCGTAAATCTGGACTTACAAGAGAACGACCATAAAGTGCCCGAGGCAGCATTAGACCCTTGGAGACAAGTCGGCTGGAGGACGATGTATTGGATCGCGACGCAATTTGAGTGTTCCATCGTCACCAGGAGGCCCTGAATGTTACAATTAACTATAAGTTTTTCGTCGGATTCGAAAATCTAGACTCACAGCAGACAAACCATTTGGTGCCCGAGGCAGCAATATCCCCTTGGAGACAAGTCGGCTGGAGGACAATGTATTGAATCTCGACGCAATTTGAGTGTCCCATCGTCACTAGGAGGCCCTAAACGTTACAATTAACTATCATTTTTGCGTCGGATCCGGTAATCTAAACTCACAGGGGAACGACCATACGGTGCCCGAGGCAGCTATTGACCCTTGGAGACAGTCGGTTGGAGGACGATGCATTGGATCGCGACGCAAAATGAGTGTTCCATCGTCATTAGGAGGCCCTTAACCTTACAATTAACTATCAGTTTCGCGTCGGATTCGAAAATCTACTCACAGGAGAAGTTCATACGGTGCTCGAGAGAGCAATATACCCCTTGGAGACAAATCGGCTGGAGGACGATGTATTGAATCTCGACGCAATTTGAGCTTCTATCGTCATTAGGAGGCCCTGAACGTTACTATTAACTATCATTTTTATTCGGATTCCAAAATCTAGATTCACAGCAGAAGAACCATATGGTGCCCGAGGCAGCAATATCCCCTTGGAGACAAATCGGCTGGAGGACGATGTATTGAATCCCGACGCAATTTGAGACTTCTGTCGTCATTAGGAGGCGCTGAACGTTACAATTCACTATCATTTTTGCGTCGGATTCGAAAATCTAGACTCACTGGAGAAGGATCATATTGTGCCCGAGACAGCAACATCCCCTTGGAGACAAGTCGGCTGGAGGACAATGTATTGAATCTCGACGCAATTTGAGTGTCCCATCGTCATTAGGAGGCCCTAAACGTTACAATTAACTATCATTTTTGCGTCGGATTCGGTAATCTAAACTCACAGGGGAATGACCATACGGTGCCCGAGGCAGCTATTGACCCTAGGAGACAGTCGGTTGGAGGACGATGCATTGGATCGCGACGCAAAATGAGTGTTCCATCGTCATTAGGAGGCCCTGAACCTTACAATTAACTATCAGTTTCGCGTCGGATTCGAAAATCTAGACTTACAAGAGAACGACCATAAAGTGCCCGAGGCAGCATTAGACCCTTGGAGACAAGTCGGCTGGAGGACGATGTATTGGATCGCGACGCAATTTGAGTGTTCCATCGTCATTAGGAGGCCCTGAATGTTACAATTAACTATCAGTTTTTCGTCGGATTCGAAAATCTAGACTCACAGCAGACGAACCATTTGGTGCCCGAGACAGCAATATCCCCTTGGAGACAAGTCGGCTGGAGGACGATGTATTGAATCTCGACGCAATTTGAGTGTTCCATCGTCATTAGAAGGCCCTGAACGTTACAATTAACTATCATTTTTGCGTCGGATTCGAAAATCTAGACTCACAGGAGAACGACCATAAGGTGCCCGAGGCAGCAATAGACCCTTGGCGACAAGTCGGCTGGAGGACGATGTATTGGATCGCGACGCAAAATGAGTGTTTTATCGTCATTAGGAGGCCCTGAACCTTACAATTATCTATCAGTTTCGCGTCGGATTCGAAAATCTACTCACAGGAGAAGTTCATACGGTGCTCGAGACAGCAATATACCCCTTGGAGACAAATCGGCTGGAGGACGATGTATTGAATCTCGACGCAATTTGAGTCTTCTATCGTCATTAGGAGGCGCTGAACGTTACAATTCACTATCATTTTTGCGTCTGATTCGAAAATCTAGACTCACAGGAGAAGGATCAAATTGTGCCCGAGACAGCAATATCCCCTTGGAGACATGTCGGCTGGAGGACGTTGTATTGTATCGCGACGCACTTTGAGTCTTCTATCGTCATTAGGAGGCGCTGAACGTTACAATTCACTATCATTTTTGCGTCGGATTCGAAAATCTAGACTCACAGGAGATGGACCATGTGGTGCCCGAGGCAGCGATATCCCCTTGGAGACAAGTCGGCTGGAGGCCGATGTATTGAATGTCGACGCAATTTGAGTGTTCCATCGTCATTAGAAGGCCCTGAACGTTACAATTAACTATCATTTTTGCGTCGGATACGAAAATCTGGACACACAGGAGAACGACCATAAGGTGCCCGAGGCAGTAATAGATCCTTGGAGACAAGTCGGCTGGAGGACGATGTATTGAATCTCGACTCAATTTGAGAGTTCCATCGTCATTAGGCGGACCTGAACGTTACAATTAAGTATCATTTTGGCGTCGGATTCGTAAATCTAGACTTACAAGAGAACGACCATAAAGTGCCAGAGGCAGCATTAGACCCTTGGAGACAAGTCGGCTGGAGGACGATGTGTTGGATCGCGACGCAATTTGAGTGTTCCATCGTCACCAGGAGGCCCTGAATGTTACAATTAACTATCAGTTTTTCGTCGGATTCGAAAATCTAGACTCACAGCAGACGAACCATTTGGTGCCCGAGGCAGCAATATCCCCTTGGAGACAAATCGGCTGGAGGACGATGTATTGAATCCCGACGCAATTTGAGTCTTCTATCGTCATTAGGAGGCGCTGAACGTTACAATTCAGTATCATTTTTGCGTCGGATTCGAAAATCTAGACTCACAGGAGAAGGATCATATTGTGCCCGAGACAGCAACATCCCCTTGGAGACAAGTCGGCTGGAGGACAATGTATTGAATCTCGACGCAATTTGAGTGTCCCATCGTCATTAGGAGGCCCTAAACGTTACAATTAACTATCATTTTTGCGTCGGATTCGGTAATCTAAACTCACAGGGGAACGACCATACGGTGCCCGAGGCAGTTATTGACCCTTGGAGACAGTCGGTTGGAGGACGATGCATTGGATCGCGACGCAAAGTGAGTGTTCCATCGTCATTAGGAGGCCCTGAACCTTACAATTAACTATCAGTTTCGCGTCGGATTCGAAAATCTATTCACAGGAGAAGTTCATACGGTGCTCGAGAGAGCAATATACCCCTTGGAGACAAATCGGCTGGAGGACGATGTATTGAATCTCGACGCAATTTGAGTCTTCTATCGTCATTAGGAGGCCCTGAACGTTACTATTAACTATCATTTTTATTCGGATTCGAAAATCTAGATTCACAGCAGAAGAACCATATGGTGCCCGAGGCAGCAATATCCCCTTGGAGACAAATCGGCTGGAGGACGATGTATTGAATCCCGACGCAATTTGAGTCTTCTATCGTCATTAGGAGGCGCTGAACGTTACAATTCACTATCATTTTTGCGTCGGATTCGAAAATCTAGACTCACTGGAGAAGGATCATATTGTGCCCGAGACAGCAATATCCCCTTGGAGACAAGTCGGCTGGAGGCCGATGTATTGAATCTCGACGCAATTTGAGTGTTCCATCGTCATTAGAAGGCCCTGAACGTTACAATTAACTATCATTTTTGCGTCGGATTCGAAAATCTAGACTCACAGGAGAACGACCATTAGGTGCCCGAGGCAGCAATAGACCCTTGGAGACAAGTCGGCTGGAGGACGATGTATTGAATCTCGACGCAATTTGAGTCTTCTATCGTCATTAGGAGGCCCTGAACGTTACTATTAACTATCATTTTTATTCGGATTCGAAAATCTAGATTCACAGCAGAAGAACCATATGGTGCCCGAGGCAGCAATATCCCCTTGGAGACAAATCGGCTGGAGGACGATGTATTGAATCCCGACGCAATTTGAGTCTTCTATCGTCATTAGGAGGCGCTGAACGTTACAATTCACTATCATTTTTGCGTCGGATTCGAAAATCTAGACTCACTGGAGAAGGATCATATTGTGCCCGAGACAGCAATATCCCCTTGGAGACAAGTCGGCTGGAGGACGATGTATTGAATCTCGACGCAATTTGAGTGTTCCATCGTCATTAGAAGGCCCTGAACGTTACAATTAACTATCATTTTTGCGTCGGATTCGAAAATCTAGACTCACAGGAGAACGACCGTAAGGTGATCGAGGCAGCAATAGACCCTTGGAGACAAGTCGGCTGGAGGACGATGTATTGGATCGCGACGCAATTTGAGTCTTCTATCGTCACCAGGAGGCCCTGAATGTTACAATTAACTATCAGTTTTTCGTCGGATTCGAAAATCTAGACTCACAGCAGACGAACCATTTGGTGCCCGAGGCAGCAATATCCCCTTGGAGACAAATCGGCTGGAGGACGGTGTATTGAATCCCGACGCAATTTGAGTCTTCTATCGTCATTAGGAGGCGCTGAACGTTACAATTCACTATCATTTTTGCGTCGGATTCGAAAAATCTAGACTCACAAGAGAACGACCATAGGGTGCCCGAGGCAGCTATAGACCCTTGGAGACAAGTCGGCTGGAGGACGATGTATTGGATCGCGACGCAATTTGAGTCTTCTATCGTCGTTAGGAGGCGCTGAACGTTACAATTCACTATCATTTTTGCGTCGGATTCGAAAATCTAGACTCACAGGAGAAGGACCATGTGGTGCCCGAGGCAGCGATATCCGCTTGGAGACAAGTCGGCTGGAGGCCGATGTATTGAATCTCGACGCAATTTGAGTGTTCCATCGTCATTAGAAGGCCCTGATCGTTACTATTAACTATCATTTTTTCGTCGGATTCGAAAATCTAGATTCACAGCAGAAGAACCATATGGTGCCCGAGGCAGCAATATCCCCTTGGAGACAAATCGGCTGGAGGACGATGTATTGAATCCCGACGCAATTTGAGACCTTTATCGTCATTAGGAGGCGCTGAACGTTACAATTCACTATCATTTTTGCGTCGGATTCGAAAATCTAGACTCACAGGAGAAGGACCATGTGGTGCCCGAGGCAGCGATAGACCCTTGGAGACAAGTCTGCTGGAGGACGATGTATTGAATCTCGACGCAATTTGAGTCTTCTATCGTCATTAGGAGGCGCTGAACGTTACAATTCACTATCATTTTTGCGTCGGATTCGAAAATCTAGACTCACAGGAGAAAGATCATATTGTGCCCGAGACAGCAATATCCCCTTGGAGACAAGTCGGCTGGAGGACGATGTATTGAATCTCGACGCAATTTGAGTGTTCCATCGTCATTAGAAGGCCTTGAACGTTACAATTAACTATCAGTTTTTCGTCGGATTCGAAAATCTAGACTCACAGCAGACGAACAATTTGGTGCCCGAGACAGCAATATCCCCTTGGAGACAAGTCGGCTGGAGGACGATGTATTGAATCTCGACGCAATTTGAGTGTTCCATCGTCATTAGAAGGCCCTGAACGTTACAATTAACTATCATTTTTGCGTCGGATTCGAAAATCTAGACTCACAGGAGAACGACCATAAGGTGCCCGAGGCAGCAATAGACCCTCGGCGACAAGTCGGCTGGAGGACGATGTATTGGATCGCGACGCAAAATGAGTGTTCCATCGTCATTAGGAGGCCCTGAACCTTACAATTATCTATCAGTTTCGCGTCGGATTCGAAAATCTACTCACAGGAGAAGTTCATACGGTGCTCGAGACAGCAATATACCCCTTGGAGACAAATCGGCTGGAGGACGATGTATTGAATCTCGACGCAATTTGAGTCTTCTATCGTCATTAGGAGGCGCTGAACGTTACAATTCACTATCATTTTTGCGTCTGATTCGAAAATCTAGACTCACAGGAGAAGGATCAAATTGTGCCCGAGACAGCAATATCCCCTTGGAGACAAGTCGGCTGGAGGACGATGTATTGAATCTCGACGCAATTTGAGTGTTCCATCGTCATTAGAAGGCCCTGAACGTTACAATTAACTATCATTTTTGCGTCGGATTCGAAAATCTAGACTCACAGGAGAACGACCATAAGGTGCCCGAGGCAGCAATAGACCCTTGGAGACAAGTCGGCTGGAGGACGTTGTATTGTATCGCGACGCACTTTGAGTTTTCTATCGTCATTAGGAGGCGCTGAACGTTACAATTCACTATCATTTTTGCGTCGGATTCGAAAATCTAGACTCACAGGAGATGGACCATGTGGTGCCCGAGGCAGCGATATCCCCTTGGAGACAAGTCGGCTGGAGGCCGATGTATTGAATCTCGACGCAATTTGAGTGTTCCATCGTCATTAGAAGGCCCTGAACGTTACAATTAACTATCATTTTTGCGTCGGATACGAAAATCTGGACACACAGGAGAACGACCATAAGGTGATCGAGGCAGTAATAGATCCTTGGAGACAAGTCGGCTGGAGGACGATGTATTGAATCTCGACTCAATTTGAGAGTTCCATCGTCATTAGGCGGACCTGAACGTTACAATTAAGTATCATTTTGGCGTCGGATTCGTAAATCTAGACTTACAAGAGAACGACCATAAAGTGCCCGAGGCAGTATTAGACCCTTGGAGACAAGTCGGCTGGAGGACGATGTGTTGGATCGCGACGCAATTTGAGTGTTCCATCGTCACCAGGATGCCCTGAATGTTACAATTAACTATCAGTTTTTCGTCGGATTCGAAAATCTAGACTCACAGCAGACGAACCATTTGGTGCCCGAGGCAGCAATATCCCCTTGGAGACAAATCGGCTGGAGGACGATGTATTGAATCCCGACGCAATTTGAGTCTTCTATAGTCATTAGGAGGCGCTGAACGTTACAATTCAGTATCATTTTTGCGTCGGATTCGAAAATCTAGACTCACAGGAGAAGGATCATATTGTGCCCGAGACAGCAACATCCCCTTGGAGACAAGTCGGCTGGAGGACAATGTATTGAATCTCGACGCAATTTGAGTGTCCCATCGTCATTAGGAGGCCCTAAACGTTACAATTAACTATCATTTTTGCGTCGGATTCGGTAATCTAAACTCACAGGGGAACGACCATACGGTGCCCGAGGCAGCTATTGACCCTTGGAGACAGTCGGTTGGAGGACGATGCATTGGATCGCGACGCAAAATGAGTGTTCCATCGTCATTAGGAGGCCCTGAACCTTACAATTAACTATCAGTTTCGCGTCGGATTCGAAAATCTACTCACAGGAGAAGTTCATACGGTGCTCGAGAGAGCAATATACCCCTTGGAGACAAATCGGCTGGAGGACGATGTATTGAATCTCGACGCAATTTGAGTCTTCTATCGTCATTAGGAGGCGCTGAACGTTACAATTCACTATCATTTTTGCGTCGGATTCGAAAAATCTAGACTCACAGGAGAACGACCATAGGGTGCCCGAGGCAGCTATAGACCCTTGGAGACAAGTCGGCTGGAGGACGATGTATTGGATCGCGACGCAATTTGAGTCTTCTGTCGTCGTTAGGAGGCGCTGAACGTTACAATTCACTATCATTTTTGCGTCGGATTCGAAAATCTAGACTCACAGGAGAAGGACCATGTGGTGCCCGAGGCAGCGATATCCGCTTGGAGACAAGTCGGCTGGAGGCCGATGTATTGAATCTCGACGCAATTTGAGTGTTCCATCGTCATTAGAAGGCCCTGAACGTTACTATTAACTATCATTTTTTCGTCGGATTCGAAAATCTAGATTCACAGCAGAAGAACCATATGGTGCCCGAGGCAGCAATATCCCCTTGGAGACAAATCGGCTGGAGGACGATGTATTGAATCCCGACGCAATTTGAGACCTTTATCGTCATTAGGAGGCGCTGAACGTTACAATTCACTATCATTTTTGCGTCGGATTCGAAAATCTAGACTCACAGGAGAAGGACCATGTGGTGCCCGAGGCAGCGATAGACCCTTGGAGACAAGTCTGCTGGAGGACGATGTATTGAATCTCGACGCAATTTGAGTCTTCTATCATCATTAGGAGGCGCTGAACGTTACAATTCACTATCATTTTTGCGTCGGATTCGAAAATCTAGACTCACAGGAGAAGGATCAAATTGTGCCCGAGACAGCAATATCCCCTTGGAGACAAGTCGGCTGGAGGACGATGTATTGAATCTCGACGCAATTTGAGTGTTCCATCGTCATTAGAAGGCCCTGAACGTTACAATTAACTATCATTTTTGCGTCGGATTCGAAAATCTAGACTCACAGGAGAACGACCATAAGGTGCCCGAGGCAGCAATAGACCCTCGGCGACAAGTCGGCTGGAGGACGATGTATTGGATCGCGACGCAAAATGAGTGTTCCATCGTCATTAGGAGGCCCTGAACCTTACAATTATCTATCAGTTTCGCGTCGGATTCGAAAATCTACTCACAGGAGAAGTTCATACGGTTCTCGAGACAGCAATATACCCCTTGGAGACAAATCGGCTGGAGGACGATGTATTGAATCTCGACGCAATTTGAGTCTTCTATCGTCATTAGGAGGCGCTGAACGTTACAATTCACTATCATTTTTGCGTCTGATTCGAAAATCTAGACTCACAGGAGAAGGATCAAATTGTGCCCGAGACAGCAATATCCCCTTGGAGACAAGTCGGCTGGAGGACGATGTATTGAATCTCGACGCAATTTGAGTGTTCCATCGTCATTAGAAGGCCCTGAACGTTACAATTAACTATCATTTTTGCGTCGGATACGAAAATCTGGACACACAGGAGAACGACCATAAGGTGCCCGAGGCAGTAATAGATCCTTGGAGACAAGTCGGCTGGAGGACGATGTATTGAATCTCGACTCAATTTGAGAGTTCCATCGTCATTAGGCGGACCTGAACGTTACAATTAAGTATCATTTTGGCGTCGGATTCGTAAATCTAGACTTACAAGAGAACGACCATAAAGTGCCCGAGGCAGCATTAGACCCTTGGAGACAAGTCGGCTGGAGGACGATGTGTTGGATCGCGACGCAATTTGAGTGTTCCATCGTCACCAGGATGCCCTGAATGTTACAATTAACTATCAGTTTTTCGTCGGATTCGAAAATCTAGACTCACAGCAGACGAACCATTTGGTGCCCGAGGCAGCAATATCCCCTTGGAGACAAATCGGCTGGAGGACGATGTATTGAATCCCGACGCAATTTGAGTCTTCTATAGTCATTAGGAGGCGCTGAACGTTACAATTCAGTATCATTTTTGCGTCGGATTCGAAAATCTAGACTCACAGGAGAAGGATCATATTGTGCCCGAGACAGCAACATCCCCTTGGAGACAAGTCGGCTGGAGGACAATGTATTGAATCTCGACGCAATTTGAGTGTCCCATCGTCATTAGGAGGCCCTAAACGTTACAATTAACTATCATTTTTGCGTCGGATTCGGTAATCTAAACTCACAGGGGAACGACCATACGGTGCCCGAGGCAGCTATTGACCCTTGGAGACAGTCGGTTGGAGGACGATGCATTGGATCGCGACGCAAAATGAGTGTTCCATCGTCATTAGGAGGCCCTGAACCTTACAATTAACTATCAGTTTCGCGTCGGATTCGAAAATCTACTCACAGGAGAAGTTCATACGGTGCTCGAGAGAGCAATATACCCCTTGGAGACAAATCGGCTGGAGGACGATGTATTGAATCTCGACGCAATTTGAGTCTTCTATCGTCATTAGGAGGCGCTGAACGTTACAATTCACTATCATTTTTGCGTCGGTATCGAAAAATCTAGACTCACAGGAGAACGACCATAAGGTGCCCGAGGCAGCGATATCCCCTTGGAGACAAGTCGGCTGGAGGCCGATGTATTGAATCTCGACTCAATTTGAGAGTTCCATCGTCATTAGGCGGACCTGAACGTTACAATTCACTATCATTTTTGCGTCGGATTCGAAAATCTAGACTCACAGGAGAAGGACCATGTGGTGCCCGAGGCAGCGATATCCCCTTGGAGACAAGTCGGCTGGAGGAAGATGTATTGAATCTCGACGCAATTTGAGTGTTCCATCGTCATTAGAAGGCCCTGAACGTTACAATTAACTATCATTTTTGCGTCGGATACGAAAATCTGGACACACAGGAGAACGACCATAAGGTACGCGAGGCAGTAATAGATCCTTGGAGTCAAGTCGGCTGGAGGACGATGTATTGAATCTCGACTCAATTTGAGAGTTCCATCGTCATTAGGCGGACCTGAACGTTACAATTAACTATCATTTTGGCGTCGGATTCGTAAATCTAGACTTACAAGAGAACGACCATAAAGTGCCCGAGGCAGCATTAGACCCTTGGAGACAAGTCGGCTGGAGGACGATGTATTGGATCGCGACGCAATTTGAGTGTTCCATCGTCACCAGGAGGCCCTGAATGTTACAATTAACTATCAGTTTTTCGTCGGATTCGAAAATCTAGACTCACAGCAGACGAACCATTTGGTGCCCGAGGCAGCAATATCCCCTTGGAGACAAATCGGCTGGAGGACGATGTATTGAATCCCGACGCAATTTGAGTCTTCTATCGTCATTAGGAGGCGCTGAACGTTACAATTCAGTATCATTTTTGCGTCGGATTCCAAAATCTAGACTCACAGGAGAAGGATCATATTGTGCCCGAGGCAGCGATATCCCCTTGGAGACAAGTCGGCTGGAGGCCGATGTATTGAATCTCGACGCAATTTGAGTGTTCCATCGTCATTAGAAGGCCCTGAACGTTACAATTAACTATCATTTTTGCGTCGGATACGAAAATCTGGACACACAGGAGAACGACCATAAGGTGCCCGAGGCAGTAATAGATCCTTGGAGACAAGTCGGCTGGAGGACGATGAATTGAATCTCGACTCAATTTGAGAGTTCCATCGTCATTAGGCGGACCTGAACGTTACAATTAAGTATCATTTTGGCGTCGGATTCGTAAATCTAGACTTACAAGAGAACGACCATAAAGTGCCCGAGGCAGCGTTAGACCCTTGGAGACAAGTCGGCTGGAGGACGATGTATTGGATCGCGACGCAATTTGAGTGTTCCATCGTCATTAGGAGGCCCTGAACGTTACTATTAACTATCATTTTTATTCGGATTCGAAAATCTAGATTCACAGCAGAAGAACCATATGGTGCCCGAGGCAGCAATATCCCCTATGAGACAAATCGGCTGGAGGACGATGTATTGAATCCCGACGCAATTTGAGTCTTCTATCGTCATTAGGAGGCGCTGAACGTTACAATTCACTATCATTTTTGCGTCGGATTCGAAAGTCTAGACTCACTGGAGAAGGATCATATTGTGCCCGAGACAGCAATATCCCCTTGGAGACAAGCCGGCTGGAGGACGATGTATTGAATCTCCACGCAATTTGAGTGTTCCATCGTCATTAGAAGGCCCTGAACGTTACAATTAACTATCATTTTTGCGTCGGATTCGAAAATCTAGACTCACAGGAGAACGACCATTAGGTGCCCGAGGCAGCAATAGACCCTTGGAGACAAGTCGGCTGGAGGACGATGTATTGGATCGCGACGCAATTTGAGTCTTCTATCGTCACCAGGAGGCCCTGAATGTTACAATTAACTATCAGTTTTTCGTCGGATTCGAAAATCTAGACTCACAGCAGACGAACCATTTGGTGCCCGAGGCAGCTATATCCCCTTGGAGACAAATCGGCTGGAGGACGATGTATTGAATCCCGACGCAATTTGAGTCTTCTATCGTCATTAGGAGGCGCTGAACGTTACAATTCACTATCATTTTTGCGTCGGATTCGAAAATCTAGACTCACTGGAGAAGGATCATATTGTGCCCGAGACAGCAATATCCCCTTGGAGACAAGTTGGCTGGAGGACGATGTATTGAATCTCGACGCAATTTGGGTGTTCCATCGGCATTAGGAGGCCCTGAACGTTAAAATTAACTATCATTTTTGCGTCGGATTCGAAAATCTAGACTCACAGGAGAACGACCATAAGGTGCCCGAGGCAGCAATAGACCCTTGGAGACAAGTCGGCTGGAGGACGTTGTATTGTATCGTGACGCAATTTGAGTCTTCTATCGTCATTAGGTGGCGCTGAACGTTACAATTCACTATCATTTTTGCGTCGGATTCGAAAATCTAGACTCACAGGAGATGGACCATGTGGTGCCCGAGGCAGCGATATCCCCTTGGAGACAAGTCGGCTGGAGTCCGATGTATTGAATCTCGACGCAATTTGAGTGTTCCATCGTCATTAGAAGGCCCTGAACGTTACAATTAACTATCATTTTTGCGTCGGATACGAAAATCTGGACACACAGGAGAACGACCATAAGGTGCCCGAGGCAGTAATAGATCCTTGGAGTCAAGTCGGCTGGAGGACGATGTATTGAATCTCGACTCAATTTGAGAGTTCCATCGTCATTAGGCGGACCTGAACGTTACAATTAACTATCATTTTGGCGTCGGATTCGTAAATCTAGATTTACAAGAGAACGACCATAAAGTGCCCGAGGTAGCATTAGACCCTTGGAGACAAGTCGGCTGGAGGACGATGTATTGGATCGCGACGCAATTTGAGTGGTCCATCGTCACCAGGAGGCGCTGAACGTTACAATTCACTATCATTTTTGCGTCGGATTCGAAAATCTAGACTCAAAGGAGAACGACCATAAAGTGCCCGAGGCAGCAATAGACCCTTGGAGACAAGTCGGCTGGAGGACGATGTATT
This sequence comes from Schistocerca americana, assembly GCF_021461395.2. Lineage (NCBI taxonomy): Eukaryota > Metazoa > Arthropoda > Insecta > Orthoptera > Acrididae > Schistocerca > Schistocerca americana. The sequence goes on along the minus strand of NW_025725779.1, from coordinate 382,392 downwards.
GGATCGCGACGCAATTTGAGTCTTCTATCGTCACCAGGAGGCCCTGAATGTTACAATTAACTATCAGTTTTTCGTCGGATTCGAAAATCTAGACTCACAGCAGCCGAACCATTTGGTGCCCGAGGCAGCAATATCCCCTTGGAGACAAATCGGCTGGAGGACGATGTATTAAATCCCGACGCAATTTGAGTCTTCTATTTTCATTAGGAGGCGCTGAACGTTACAATTCACTATCATTTTTGCGTCTGATTCGAAAATCTAGACTCACAGGAGAAGGATCATATTGTGCCCGAGACCGCAATATCCCCTTGGAGACAAGTCGGCTGGAGGACAATGTATTGAATCTCGACGCAATTTGAGAGCCCCATCGTCATTAGGAGGCCCTAAACGTTACAATTAACTATCATTTTTGCGTCGGATTCGGTAATCTAAACTCACAGGGGAACGACCATACGGTGCCCGAGGCAGCTATTGACCCTTGGAGACAATCGGTTGGAGGACGATGCATTTAATCGCGACGCAAAATGAGTGTTCCATCGTCATTAGGAGGCCCTGAACCTTACAATTAACTATCAGTTTCGCGTCGGATTCGAAAATCTACTCACAGGAGAAGTTCATACGGTGCTCGATAGAGCAATATACCCCTTGGAGACAAATCGGCTGGAGGACGATGTATTGAATCTCGACGCAATTTGAGTCTTCTATCGTCATTAGGAGGCGCTGAACGTTACAATTCACTATCATTTTTGCGTCGGATTCGAAAAATCTAGACTCACAGGAGAACGACCATAAGGTGCCCGAGGCAGCTATAGACCCTTGGAGACAAGTCGGCTGGAGGCAGATGTATTGAATCTCGACGCAATTTGAGTGTTCCATCGGCATTAGGAGGCCCTGAACGTTAAAATTAACTATCATTTTTGCGTCTGATTCGAAAATCTAGACTCACAGGAGAAGGACCATGTGGTGCCCGAGGCAGCGATAGACCCTTGGAGACAAGTCTGCTGGAGGACGATGTATTGAATCTCGACGCAATTTGAGTCTTCTATCGTCATTAGGAGGCGCTGAACGTTACAATTCACTATCATTTTTGCGACGGATTCGAAAATCTAGACTCACAGGAGAAAGATCATATTGTGCCCGAGACAGCAATATCCCCTTTGAGACAAGTCGGCTGGAGGACGATGTATTGAATCTCGACGCAATTTGAGTGTTCCATCGTCATTAGGAGGCCTTGAACGTTACAATTAACTATCATTTTTTCGTCGGATTCGAAAATCTAGACTCACAGCAGACGAACAATTTGGTCCCCGAGACAGCAATATCCCCTTGGAGACAAGTCGGCCGGAGGACGATGAATTGAATCTCGACGCAATTTGAGTGTTCCATCGTCATTAGAAGGCCCTGAACGTTACAATTAACTATCATTTTTGCGTCGGATTCGAAAATCTAGACTCACAGGAGAACGACCATAAGGTGCCCGAGGCAGCAATAGACCATTGGCGACAAGTCGGCTGGAGGACGATGTATTGGATCGCGACGCAATTTGAGTCTTCTATCGTCAATAGGAGGCGCTGAACGTTACAATTCACTATCATTTTTGCGTCGGATTCGAAAATCTAGACTCACAGGAGAACGACCATAAAGTGCCCGAGGCAGCATTAGACCCTTGGAGACAAGTCGGCTGGAGGACGATGTATTGGATCGCGACGCAATTTGAGTGTTCCATCGTCATTAGGAGGCCCTGAATGTTACAATTAACTATCAGTTTTTCGTCGGATTCGAAAATCTAGACTCACAGCAGACGAACAATTTGGTCCCCGAGACAGCAATATCCCCTTGGAGACAAGTCGGCCGGAGGACGATGTATTGAATCTCGACGCAATTTGAGTGTTCCATCGTCATTAGAAGGCACTGAACGTTACAATTAACTATCATTTTTGCGTCGGATTCGAAAATCTAGACTCACAGGAGAACGACCATAAGGTGCCCGAGGCAGCAATAGACCATTGGCGACAAGTCGGCTGGAGGACGATGTATTGGATCGCGACGCAAAATGAGTGTTCCATCGTCATTAGGAGGCCCTGAACCTTACAATTAACTATCAGTTTCGCGTCGGATTCGAAAATCTACTCACAGGAGAAGTTCATACAGTGCTCGAGACAGCAATATACCCCTTGGAGACAAATCGGGTGGAGGACGATGTATTGAATCTCGACGCAATTTGAGTCTTCTATCGTCATTAGGAGGCGCTGAACGTTACAATTCACTATCATTTTTGCGTCGGATTCGAAAATCTAGACTCACAGGAGAAGGATCAAATTGTGCCCGAGACAGCGATATCCCCTTGGAGACCAGTCGGCTGGAGGACGATGTATTGAATCTCGACGCAATTTGAGAGTTCCATCGTCATTAGGCGGACCTGAACGTTACAATTAACTATCATTTTTGCGTCGGATTCGAAAATCTAGACTCACAGGAGAAGGACCATGTGGTGCCCGAGGCAGCGATAGACCCTTGGAGACAAGTCTGCTGGAGGACGATGTATTGAATCTCGACGCAATTTGAGTCTTCCATCGTCATTAGGAGGCGCTGAACGTTACAATTCACTATCATTTTTGCGTCGGATTCGAAAATCTAGACTCACAGGAGAAGGACCATGTGGTGCCCGAGGCAGCGATATCCCCTTGGAGACAAGTCGGCTGGAGTCCGATGTATTGAATCTCGACGCAATTTGAGTGTTCCATCGTCATTAGAAGGCCCTGAACGTTACAATTAACTATCATTTTTGCGTCGGATACGAAAATCTGGACACACAGGAGAACGACCATAAGGTGCCCGAGGCAGTAATAGATCCTTGGAGTCAAGTCGGCTGAAGGACGATGTATTGAATCTCGACTCAATTTGAGAGTTCCATCGTCATTAGGCGGACCTGAACGTTACAATTAACTATCATTTTGGCGTCGGATTCGTAAATCTAGATTTACAAGAGAACGACCATAAAGTGCCCGAGGTAGCATTAGACCCTTGGAGACAAGTCGGCTGGAGGACGATGTATTGGATCGCGACGCAATTTGAGTGTTCCATCGTCACCAGGAGGCGCTGAACGTTACAATTCACTATCATTTTTGCGTCGGATTCGAAAATCTAGACTCAAAGGAGAACGACCATAAAGTGCCCGAGGCAGCAATAGACCCTTGGAGACAAGTCGGCTGGAGGACGATGTATTGGATCGCGACGCAATTTGAGTCTTCTATCGTCACCAGGAGGCCCTGAATGTTACAATTAACTATCAGTTTTTCGTCGGATTCGAAAATCTAGACTCACAGCAGCCGAACCATTTGGTGCCCGAGGCAGCAATATCCCCTTGGAGACAAATCGGCTGGAGGACGATGTATTAAATCCCAACGCAATTTGAGTCTTCTATTTTCACTAGGAGGCGCTGAACGTTACAATTCACTATCATTTTTGCGTCTGATTCGAAAATCTAGACTCACAGGAGAAGGATCATATTGTGCCCGAGACCGCAATATCCCCTTGGAGACAAGTCGGCTGGAGGACAATGTATTGAATCTCGACGCAATTTGAGAGTCCCATCGTCATTAGGAGGCCCTAAACGTTACAATTAACTATCATTTTTGCGTCGGATTCGGTAATCTAAACTCACAGGGGAACGACCATACGGTGCCCGAGGCAGCTATTGACCCTTGGAGACAATCGGTTGGAGGACGATGCATTGGATCGCGACGCAAAATGAGTGTTCCATCGTCATTAGGAGGCCCTGAACCTTACAATTAACTATCAGTTTCGCGTCGGATTCGAAAATCTACTCACAGGAGAAGTTCATACGGTGCTCGATAGAGCAATATACCCCTTGGAGACAAATCGGCTGGAGGACGATGTATTGAATCTCGACGCAATTTGAGTCTTCTATCGTCATTAGGAGGCGCTGAACGTTACAATTCACTATCATTTTTGCGTCGGATTCGAAAAATCTAGACTCACAGGAGAACGACCATAAGGTGCCCGAGGCAGCTATAGACCCTTGGAGACAAGTCGGCTGGAGGCCGATGTATTGAATCTCGACGCAATTTGAGTGTTCCATCGGCATTAGGAGGCCCTGAACGTTAAAATTAACTATCATTTTTGCGTCTGATTCGAAAATCTAGACTCACAGGAGAAGGACCATGTGGTGCCCGAGGCAGCGATAGACCCTTGGAGACAAGTCTGCTGGAGGACGATGTATTGAATCTCGACGCAATTTGAGTCTTCTATCGTCATTAGGAGGCGCTGAACGTTACAATTCACTATCATTTTTGCGACGGATTCGAAAATCTAGACTCACAGGAGAAAGATCATATTGTGCCCGAGACAGCAATATCCCCTTTGAGACAAGTCGGCTGGAGGACGATGTATTGAATCTCGACGCAATTTGAGTGTTCCATCGTCATTAGGAGGCCTTGAACGTTACAATTAACTATCAGTTTTTCGTCGGATTCGAAAATCTAGACTCACAGCAGACGAACAATTTGGTCCCCGAGACAGCAATATCCCCTTGGAGACAAGTCGGCCGGAGGACGATGTATTGAATCTCGACGCAATTTGAGTGTTCCATCGTCATTAGAAGGCCCTGAACGTTACAATTAACTATCATTTTTGCGTCGGATTCGAAAATCTAGACTCACAGGAGAACGACCATAAGGTGCCCGAGGCAGCAATAGACCATTGGCGACAAGTCGGCTGGAGGACGATGTATTGGATCGCGACGCAATTTGAGTCTTCTATCGTCAATAGGAGGCGCTGAACGTTACAATTCACTATCATTTTTGCGTCGGATTCGAAAATCTAGACTCACAGGAGAACGACCATAAAGTGCCCGAGGCAGCATTAGACCCTTGGAGACAAGTCGGCTGGAGGACGATGTATTGGATCGCGACGCAATTTGAGTGTTCCATCGTCATTAGGAGGCCCTGAATGTTACAATTAACTATCAGTTTTTCGTCGGATTCGAAAATCTAGACTCACAGCAGACGAACAATTTGGTCCCCGAGACAGCAATATCCCCTTGGAGACAAGTCGGCCGGAGGACGATGTATTGAATCTCGACGCAATTTGAGAGTTCCATCGTCATTAGGCGGACCTGAACGTTACAATTAACTATCATTTTTGCGTCGGATTCGAAAATCTAGACTCACAGGAGAACGACCATAAGGTGCCCGAGGCAGCAATAGACCCTTGGAGACAAATCGGCTGGAGGACGATGTATTGAATCCCGACGCAATTTGAGACTTCTGTCGTCATTAGGAGGCGCTGAACTTTACAATTCACTATCATTTTTGCGTCGGATTCGAAAATCTAGACTCACAGGAGAAGGACCATGTGGTGCCCGAGGCAGCGATAGACCCTTGGAGACAAGTCTGCTGGAGGACGATGTATTGAATCTCGACGCAATTTGAGTGTTCCATCGTCATTAGAAGGCCCTGAACGTTACAATTAACTATCATTTTTGCGTCGGATACGAAAATCTGGACACACAGGAGAACGACCATAAGGTGCCCGAGGCAGTAATAGATCCTTGGAGTCAAGTCGGCTGGAGGACGATGTATTGAATCTCGACTCAATTTGAGAGTTCCATCGTCATTAGGCGGACCTGAACGTTACAATTAACTATCATTTTGGCGTCGGATTCGTAAATCTAGATTTACAAGAGAACGACCATAAAGTGCCCGAGGTAGCATTAGACCCTTGGAGACAAGTCGGCTGGAGGACGATGTATTGGATCGCGACGCAATTTGAGTGTTCCATCGTCACCAGGAGGCGCTGAACGTTACAATTCACTATCATTTTTGCGTCGGATTCGAAAATCTAGACTCAAAGGAGAACGACCATAAAGTGCCCGAGGCAGCAATAGACCCTTGGAGACAAGTCGGCTGGAGGACGATGTATTGGATCGCGACGCAATTTGAGTCTTCTATCGTCACCAGGAGGCCCTGAATGTTACAATTAACTATCAGTTTTTCGTCGGATTCGAAAATCTAGACTCACAGCAGCCGAACCATTTGGTGCCCGAGGCAGCAATATCCCCTTGGAGACAAATCGGCTGGAGGACGATGTATTAAATCCCGACGCAATTTGAGTCTTCTATTTTCACTAGGAGGCGCTGAACGTTACAATTCACTATGATTTTTGCGTCTGATTCGAAAATCTAGACTCACAGGAGAAGGATCATATTGTGCCCGAGACCGCAATATCCCCTTGGAGACAAGTCGGCTGGAGGACAATGTATTGAATCTCGACGCAATTTGAGAGTCCCATCGTCATTAGGAGGCCCTAAACGTTACAATTAACTATCATTTTTGCGTCGGATTCGGTAATCTAAACTCACAGGGGAACGACCATACGGTGCCCGAGGCAGCTATTGACCCTTGGAGACAATCGGTTGGAGGACGATGCATTGGATCGCGACGCAAAATGAGTGTTCCATCGTCATTTGGAGGCCCTGAACCTTACAATTAACTATCAGTTTCGCGTCGGATTCGAAAATCTACTCACAGGAGAAGTTCATACGGTGCTCGATAGAGCAATATACCCCTTGGAGACAAATCGGCTGGAGGACGATGTATTGAATCTCGACGCAATTTGAGTCTTCTATCGTCATTAGGAGGCGCTGAACGTTACAATTCACTATCATTTTTGCGTCGGATTCGAAAAATCTAGACTCACAGGAGAACGACCATAAGGTGCCCGAGGCAGCTATAGACCCTTGGAGACAAGTCGGCTGGAGGCCGATGTATTGAATCTCGACGCAATTTGAGTGTTCCATCGGCATTAGGAGGCCCTGAACGTTAAAATTAACTATCATTTTTGCGTCTGATTCGAAAATCTAGACTCACAGGAGAAGGACCATGTGGTGCCCGAGGCAGCGATAGACCCTTGGAGACAAGTCTGCTGGAGGACGATGTATTGAATCTCGACGCAATTTGAGTCTTCTATCGTCATTAGGAGGCGCTGAACGTTACAATTCACTATCATTTTTGCGACGGATTCGAAAATCTAGACTCACAGGAGAAAGATCATATTGTGCCAAAGACAGCAATATCCCCTTTGAGACAAGTCGGCTGGAGGACGATGTATTGAATCTCGACGCAATTTGAGTGTTCCATCGTCATTAGGAGGCCTTGAACGTTACAATTAACTATCAGTTTTTCGTCGGATTCGAAAATCTAGACTCACAGCAGACGAACAATTTGGTCCCCGAGACAGCAATATCCCCTTGGAGACAAGTCGGCCGGAGGACGATGTATTGAATCTCGACGCAATTTGAGTGTTCCATCGTCATTAGAAGGCCCTGAACGTTACAATTAACTATCATTTTTGCGTCGGATTCGAAAATCTAGACTCACAGGAGAACGACCATAAGGTGCCCGAGGCAGCAATAGACCATTGGCGACAAGTCGGCTGGAGGACGATGTATTGGATCGCGACGCAATTTGAGTCTTCTATCGTCAATAGGAGGCGCTGAACGTTACAATTCACTATCATTTTTGCGTCGGATTCGAAAATCTAGACTCACAGGAGAACGACCATAAAGTGCCCGAGGCAGCATTAGACCCTTGGAGACAAGTCGGCTGGAGGACGATGTATTGGATCGCGACGCAATTTGAGTGTTCCATCGTCATTAGGAGGCCCTGAATGTTACAATTAACTATCAGTTTTTCGTCGGATTCGAAAATCTAGACTCACAGCAGACGAACAATTTGGTCCCCGAGACAGCAATATCCCCTTGGAGACAAGTCGGCCGGAGGACGATGTATTGAATCTCGACGCAATTTGAGAGTTCCATCGTCATTAGGCGGACCTGAACGTTACAATTAACTATCATTTTTGCGTCGGATTCGAAAATCTAGACTCACAGGAGAACGACCATAAGGTGCCCGAGGCAGCAATAGACCCTTGGAGACAAATCGGCTGGAGGACGATGTATTGAATCCCGACGCAATTTGAGACTTCTGTCGTCATTAGGAGGCGCTGAACTTTACAATTCACTATCATTTTTGCGTCGGATTCGAAAATCTAGACTCACAGGAGAAGGACCATGTGGTGCCCGAGGCAGCGATAGACCCTTGGAGACAAGTCTGCTGGAGGACGATGTATTGAATCTCGACGCAATTTGAGTCTTCCATCGTCATTAGGAGGCGCTGAACGTTACAATTCACTATCATTTTTGCGTCGGATTCGAAAATCTAGACTCACAGGAGAAGGACCATGTGGTGCCCGAGGCAGCGATATCCCCTTGGAGACAAGTCGGCTGGAGTCCGATGTATTGAATCTCGACGCAATTTGAGTGTTCCATCGTCATTAGAAGGCCCTGAACGTTACAATTAACTATCATTTTTGCGTCGGATACGAAAATCTGGACACACAGGAGAACGACCATAAGGTGCCCGAGGCAGTAATAGATCCTTGGAGTCAAGTCGGCTGGAGGACGATGTATTGAATCTCGACTCAATTTGAGAGTTCCATCGTCATTAGGCGGACCTGAACGTTACAATTAACTATCATTTTGGCGTCGGATTCGTAAATCTAGATTTACAAGAGAACGACCATAAAGTGCCCGAGATAGCATTAGACCCTTGGAGACAAGTCGGCTGGAGGACGATGTATTGGATCGCGACGCAATTTGAGTGTTCCATCGTCACCAGGAATCGCTGAACGTTACAATTCACTATCATTTTTGCGTCGGATTCGAAAATCTAGACTCAAAGGAGAACGACCATAAAGTGCCCGAGGCAGCAATAGACCCTTGGAGACAAGTCGGCTGGAGGACGATGTATTGGATCGCGACGCAATTTGAGTCTTCTATCGTCACCAGGAGGCCCTGAATGTTACAATTAACTATCAGTTTTTCGTCGGATTCGAAAATCTAGACTCACAGCAGCCGAACCATTTGGTGCCCGAGGCAGCAATATCCCCTTGGAGACAAATCGGCTGGAGGACGATGTATCAAATCCCGACGCAATTTGAGTCTTCTATTTTCACTAGGAGGCGCTGAACGTTACAATTCACTATGATTTTTGCGTCTGATTCGAAAATCTAGACTCACAGGAGAAGGATCATATTGTGCCCGAGACCGCAATATCCCCTTGGAGACAAGTCGGCTGGAGGACAATGTATTGAATCTCGACGCAATTTGAGAGTCCCATCGTCATTAGGAGGCCCTAAACGTTACAATTAACTATCATTTTTGCGTCGGATTCGGTAATCTAAACTCACAGGGGAACGACCATACGGTGCCCGAGGCAGCTATTGACCCTTGGAGACAATCGGTTGGAGGACGATGCATTGGATCGCGACGCAAAATGAGTGTTCCATCGTCATTAGGAGGCCCTGAACCTTACAATTAACTATCAGTTTCGCGTCGGATTCGAAAATCTACTCACAGGAGAAGTTCATACGGTGCTCGATAGAGCAATATACCCCTTGGAGACAAATCGGCTGGAGGACGATGTATTGAATCTCGACGCAATTTGAGTCTTCTATCGTCATTAGGAGGCGCTGAACGTTACAATTCACTATCATTTTTGCGTCGGATTCGAAAAATCTAGACTCACAGGAGAACGACCATAAGGTGCCCGAGGCAGCTATAGACCCTTGGAGACAAGTCGGCTGGAGGCCGATGTATTGAATCTCGACGCAATTTGAGTGTTCCATCGGCATTAGGAGGCCCTGAACGTTAAAATTAACTATCATTTTTGCGTCTGATTCGAAAATCTAGACTCACAGGAGAAGGACCATGTGGTGCCCGAGGCAGCGATAGACCCTTGGAGACAAGTCTGCTGGAGGACGATGTATTGAATCTCGACGCAATTTGAGTCTTCTATCGTCATTAGGAGGCGCTGAACGTTACAATTCACTATCATTTTTGCGACGGATTCGAAAATCTAGACTCACAGGAGAAAGATCATATTGTGCCCGAGACAGCAATATCCCCTTTGAGACAAGTCGGCTGGAGGACGATGTATTGAATCTCGACGCAATTTGAGTGTTCCATCGTCATTAGGAGGCCTTGAACGTTACAATTAACTATCAGTTTTTCGTCGGATTCGAAAATCTATACTCACAGCAGACGAACAATTTGGTCCCCGAGACAGCAATATCCCCTTGGAGACAAGTCGGCCGGAGGACGATGTATTGAATCTCGACGCAATTTGAGTGTTCCATCGTCATTAGAAGGCCCTGAACGTTACAATTAACTATCATTTTTGCGTCGGATTCGAAAATCTAGACTCACAGGAGAACGACCATAAGGTGCCCGAGGCAGCAATAGACCATTGGCGACAAGTCGGCTGGAGGACGATGTATTGGATCGCGACGCAATTTGAGTCTTCTATCGTCAATAGGAGGCGCTGAACGTTACAATTCACTATCATTTTTGCGTCGGATTCGAAAATCTAGACTCACAGGAGAACGACCATAAAGTGCCCGAGGCAGCATTAGACCCTTGGAGACAAGTCGGCTGGAGGACGATGTATTGGATCGCGACGCAATTTGAGTGTTCCATCGTCATTAGGAGGCCCTGAATGTTACAATTAACTATCAGTTTTTCGTCGGATTCGAAAATCTAGACTCACAGCAGACGAACAATTTGGTCCCCGAGACAGCAATATCCCCTTGGAGACAAGTCGGCCGGAGGACGATGTATTGAATCTCGACGCAATTTGAGTGTTCCATCGTCATTAGAAGGCACTGAACGTTACAATTAACTATCATTTTTGCGTCGGATTCGAAAATCTAGACTCACAGGAGAACGACCATAAGGTGCCCGAGGCAGCAATAGACCATTGGCGACAAGTCGGCTGGAGGACGATGTATTGGATCGCGACGCAAAATGAGTGTTCCATCGTCATTAGGAGGCCCTGAACCTTACAATTAACTATCAGTTTCGCGTCGGATTCGAAAATCTACTCACAGGAGAAGTTCATACAGTGCTCGAGACAGCAATATACCCCTTGGAGACAAATCGGGTGGAGGACGATGTATTGAATCTCGACGCAATTTGAGTCTTCTATCGTCATTAGGAGGCGCTGAACGTTACAATTCACTATCATTTTTGCGTCGGATTCGAAAATCTAGACTCACAGGAGAAGGATCAAATTGTGCCCGAGACAGCAATATCCCCTTGGAGACCAGTCGGCTGGAGGACGATGTATTGAATCTCGACGCAATTTGAGAGTTCCATCGTCATTAGGCGGACCTGAACGTTACAATTAACTATCATTTTTGCGTCGGATTCGAAAATCTAGACTCACAGGAGAACGACCATAAGGTGCCCGAGGCAGCAATAGACCCTTGGAGACAAATCGGCTGGAGGACGATGTATTGAATCCCGACGCAATTTGAGACTTCTGTCGTCATTAGGAGGCGCTGAACTTTACAATTCACTATCATTTTTGCGTCGGATTCGAAAATCTAGACTCACAGGAGAAGGACCATGTGGTGCCCGAGGCAGCGATAGACCCTTGGAGACAAGTCTGCTGGAGGACGATGTATTGAATCTCGACGCAATTTGAGTCTTCCATCGTCATTAGGAGGCGCTGAACGTTACAATTCACTACCATTTTTGCGTCGGATTCGAAAATCTAGACTCACAGGAGAAAGATCATATTGTGCCCGAGACAGCAATATCCCCTTGGAGACAAGTCGGCTGGAGGACGATGTATTGAATCTCGACGCAATTTGAGTGTTCCATCGTCATTAGAAGGCCGTGAACGTTACAATTAACTATCAGTTTTTCGTCGGATTCGAAAATCTGGACTGACAGCAGACTAACAATTTGGTGCCCGAGGCAGCAATATCCCCTTGGAGACAAATCGGCTGGAGGACGATGTATTCGATCGCGACGCAATTTGAGTCTTCTATCGTCATTAGGAGGCGCTGAACGTTACAATTCACTATCATTTTTGCGTCGGATTCGAAAATCTAGACTCACAGGAGAACGACCATAAAGTGCCCGAGGCAGCATTAGACCCTTGGAGACAAGTCGGCTGGAGGACGATGTATTGGATCGCGACGCAATTTGAGTGTTCCATCGTCATTAGGAGGCCCTGAATGTTACAATTAACTATCAGTTTTTCGTCGGATTCGAAAATCTAGACTCACAGCAGACGAACAATTTGGTCCCCGAGACAGCAATATCCCCTTGGAGACAAGTCGGCTGGAGGACGATGTATTGAATCTCGACGCAATTTGAGTGTTCCATCGTCATTAGAAGGCCCTGAACGTTACAATTAACTATCATTTTTGCGTCGGATTCGAAAATCTAGACTCACAGGAGAACGACCATAAGGTGCCCGAGGCAGCAATAGACCATTGGCGACAAGTCGGCTGGAGGACGATGTATTGGATCGCGACGCAAAATGAGTGTTCCATCGTCATTAGGAGGCCCTGAACCTTACAATTAACTATCAGTTTCGCGTCGGATTCGAAAATCAACTCACAGGAGAAGTTCATACGGTGCTCGAGACAGCAATATACCCCTTGGAGACAAATCGGGTGGAGGACGATGTATTGAATCTCGACGCAATTTGAGTCTTCTATCGTCATTAGGAGGCGCTGAACGTTACAATTCACTATCATTTTTGCGTCGGATTCGAAAATCTAGACTCACAGGAGAAGGATCAAATTGTGCCCGAGACAGCAATATCCCATTGGAGACCAGTCGGCTGGAGGACGATGTATTGAATCTCGACGCAATTTGAGAGTTCCATCGTCATTAGGCGGACCTGAACGTTACAATTAACTATCATTTTGGCGTCGGATTCGTAAATCTAGACTTACAAGAGAACGACCATAAAGTGCCCGAGGCAGCATTAGACCCTTGGAGACAAGTCGGCTGGAGGACGATGTATTGGATCGCGACGCAATTTGAGTGTTCCATCGTCACCAGGAGGCCTGAATGTTACAATTCACTATCATTTTTGCGTCGGATTCGAAAATCTAGACTCACAGGAGAAGGACCATGTGGTGCCCGAGGCAGCGATAGACCCTTGGAGACAAGGCTGCTGGAGGACGATGTATTGAATCTCGACGCAATTTGAGTCTTCTATCGTCATTAGGAGGCGCTGAACGTTACAATTCACTATCATTTTTGCGTCGGATTCGAAAATCTAGACTCACAGGAGAAAGATCATATTGTGCCCGAGACAGCAATATCCCCTTGGAGACAAGTCGGCTGGAGGACGATGTATTGAATCTCGACGCAATTTGAGTGTTCCATCGTCATTAGAAGGCCTTGAACGTTACAATTAACTATCAGTTTTTCGTCGGATTCGAAAATCTAGACTCACAGCAGACGAACAATTTGGTGCCCGAGGCAGCAATATCCCCTTGGAGACAAATCGGCTGGAGGACGATGTATTGAATCCCGACGCAATTTGAGTCTTCTATCGTCATTAGGAGGCGCTGAACGTTACAATTCACTATCATTTTTGCGTCGGATTCGAAAATCTAGACTCACTGGAGAAGGATCATATTGTGCCCGAGACAGCAATATCCCCTTGGAGACAAGTCGGCTGGAGGACGATGTATTGAATCTCGACGCAATTTGAGTATTCCATCGTCATTAGAAGGCCCTGAACGTTACAATTAACTATCATTTTTGCGTCGGATTCGAAAATCTAGACTCACAGGAGAACGACCATAAGGTGCCCGAGGCAGCAATAGACCCTTGGAGACAAGTCGGCTGGAGGACGATGTATTGGATCGCGACGCAATTTGAGTCTTCTATCGTCACCAGGAGGCCCTGAATGTTACAATTAACTATCAGTTTTTCGTCGGATTCGAAAATCTAGACTCACAGCAGACGAACCATTTGGTGCCCGAGGCAGCAATATCCCCTTGGAGACAAATCGGCTGGAGGACGATGTATTGAATCCAGACGCAATTTGAGTCTTCTATCGTCATTAGGAGGCTCTGAACGTTACAATTCACTATCATTTTTGCGTCGGATTCGAAAATCTAGACTCACAGGAGAAGGATCATATTGTGCCCGAGACAGCTATATCCCTTTGGAGACAAGTCGGCTGGAGGACAATGTATTGAATCTCGACGCAATTTGAGTCTTCTATCGTCATTAGGAGGCCCTAAACGTTACAATTAACTATCATTTTTGCGTCGGATTCGGTAATCTAAACTCACAGGGGAACGACCATACGGTGCCCGAGGCAGCTATTGACCCTTGGAGACAGTCGGTTGGAGGACGATGCATTGGATCGCGACGCAAAATGAGTGTTCCATCGTCATTAGGGGGCCCTGAACCTTACAATTAACTATAAGTTTCGCGTCGGATTCGAAAATCTACTCACAGGAGAAGTTCATACGGTGCTCGAGAGAGCAATATACCCCTTGGAGACAAATCGGCTGGAGGACGATGTATTGAATCTCGACGCAATTTGAGTGTTCCATCGGCATTAGGAGGCCCTGAACGTTAAAATTAACTATCATTTTTGCGTCGGATTCGAAAATCTAGACTCACAGGAGAACGACCATAAGGTGCCCGAGGCAGCAATAGACCCTTGGACACAAGTCGGCTGGAGGACGATGTATTGGATCGCGACGCAATTTGAGTCTTCTATCGTCGTTAGGAGGCGCTGAACGTTACAATTCACTATCATTTTTGCGTCGGATTCGAAAATCTAGACTCACAGGAGAAGGACCATGTGGTGCCCGAGGCAGCGATATCCCCTTGGAGACAAGTCGGCTGGAGGCCGATGTATTGAATCTCGACGCAATTTGAGTGTTCCATCGTCATTAGACGGCCCTGAACGTTACTATTAACTATCATTTTTTCGTCGGATTCGAAAATCTAGATTCACAGCAGAAGAACCATATGGTGCCCGAGGCAGCAATATCCCCTTGGAGACAAATCGGCTGGAGGACGATGTATTGAATCCCGACGCAATTTGAGACTTCTATCGTCATTAGGAGGCGCTGAACGTTACAATTCACTATCATTTTTGCGTCGGATTCGAAAATCTAGACTCACAGGAGAAGGACCATGTGGTGCCCGAGGCAGCGATAGTCCCTTGGAGACAAGTCTGCTGGAGGACGATGTATTGAATCTCGACGCAATTTGAGTCTTCTATCGTCATTAGGAGGCGCTGAACGTTACAATTCACTATCATTTTTGCGTCGGATTCGAAAATCTAGACTCACAGGAGAAAGATCATATTGTTCCCGAGACAGCAATATCCCCTTGGAGACAAGTCGGCTGGAGGACGATGTATTGAATCTCGACGCAATTTGAGTGTTCCATCGTCATTAGAAGGCCTTGAACGTTACAATTAACTATCAGTTTTTCGTCGGATTCGAAAATCTAGACTCACAGCAGACGAACAATTTGGTGCCCGAGGCAGCAATATCCCCTTGGAGACAAATCGGCTGGAGGACGATGTATTGAATCCCGACGCAATTTGAGTCTTCTATCGTCATTAGGAGGCGCTGAATGTTACAATTCACTATCATTTTTGCGTCGGATTCGAAAATCTAGACTCACAGGAGAAGGATCAAATTGTGCCCGAGACAGCAATATCCGCTTGGAGACAAGTCGGCTGGAGGACGATGTATTGAATCTCGACGCAATTTGAGAGGTCCATCGTCATTAGGCGGACCTGAACGTGACAATTAACTATCATTTTGGCGTCGGATTCGTAAATCTAGACTTACAAGAGAACGACCATAAAGTGCCCGAGGCAGCATTAGACCCTTGGAGACAAGTCGGCTGGAGGACGATGTATTGGATCGCGACGCAATTTGAGTGTTCCATCGTCACCAGGAGGCCCTGAATGTTACAATTAACTATCAGTTTTTCGTCGGATTCGAAAATCTAGACTCACAGCAGACGAACCATTTGGTGCCCGAGGCAGTAATATCCCCTTGGAGACAAATCGGCTGGAGGACGATGTATTGAATCCCGACGAAATTTGAGTCTTCTATCGTCATTAGGAGGCGCTGAACGTTACAATACACTATCATTTTTGCGTCGGATTCGAAAATCTAGACTCACAGGAGAAGGATCATATTGTGCCCGAGACAGCAATATCCCCTTAGAGACAAGTCGGCTGGAGGACAATGTATTGAATCTCGACGCAATTTGAGTGTCCCATCGTCATTAGGAGGCCCTAAACGTTACAATTAACTATCATTTTTGCGTCGGATTCGGTAATCTAAACTCACAGGGGAACGACCATACGGTGCCCGAGGCAGCTATTGACCCTTGGAGACAAGTCGGTTGGAGAACGAGGCATTGGATCGCGACGCAAAATGAGTGTTCCATCATCATTAGGAGGCCCTGAACCTTACAATTAACTATCAGTTTCGCGTCGGATTCGAAAATCTACTCACAGGAGATGTTCATACGGTGCTCGAGAGAGCAATATACCCCTTGGAGACAAATCGGCTGGAGGACGATGTATTGAATCTCGACGCAATTTGAGTCTTCTATCGTCATTAGGAGGCGCTGAACGTTACAATTCACTATCATTTTTGCGTCGGATTCGAAAATCTAGACTCACAGGAGAACGACCATATGGTGCCCGAGGCAGCTATAGACCCTTGGAGACAAGTCGGCTGGAGGACGATGTATTGAATCTCGACGCAATTTGAGTGTTCCATCGGCATTAGGAGGCCCTGAACGTTAAAATTAACTATCATTTTTGCGTCGGATTCGAAAATCTAGACTCACAGGAGAACGACCATAAGGTGCCCGAGGCAGCAATAGACCCTTGGAGACAAGTCGGCTGGAGGACGATGTATTGGATCGCGACGCAATTTGAGTCTTCTATCGTCATTAGGAGGCGCTGTACGTTACAATTCACTATCATTTTTGCGTCGGATTCGAAAATCTAGACTCACAGGAGAAGGACCATGTGGTGCCCGAGGCAGCGATATCCCCTTGGAGACAAGTCGGCTGGAGGCCGATGTATTGGATCTCGACCCAATTTGAGTGTTCCATCGTCATTAGAAGGCCCTGAACGTTACAATTAACTATCATTTTTGCGTCGGATTCGAAAATCTAGACTCACAGGAGAACGACCATAAGGTGCCCGAGGCAGCAATAGACCCTTGGAGACAAGTCGGCTGGAGGCCGATGTATTGGATCTCGACCCAATTTGAGTGTTCCATCGTCATTAGAAGGCCCTGAACGTTACAATTAACTATCATTTCGGCGTCGCATTCGTAAATGTAGACTTACAAGAGAACGACCATAAAGTGTCCGAGGCAGCATTAGACCTTTGGAGACAATTCGGCTGGAGGACGATGTATTGGATCGCGACGCAATTTGAGTGTTCCATCGTCATTAGAAGGCCCTGAATGTTACAATTAACTATCAGTTTTTCGTCGGATTCGAAAATCTAGACTCACAGCAGACGAACCATTTGGTGCCCGAGGCAGCAATATCCCCTTGGAGACAAATCGGCTGGAGGACGATGTATTGAATGCCGACGCAATTTGAGACTTCTATCGTCATTAGGAGGCGCTGAACGTTACAATTCACTATCATTTTTGCGTCGGATTCGAAAATCTAGACTCACAGGAGAAGGATCATATTGTGCCCCAGACAGCAATATCCCCTTGGAGACAAGTCGGCTGGAGGACGATGTATTGAATCTCGACGCAATTTGAGTATTCCATCGTCATTAGAAGGCCCTGAACGTTACAATTAACTATCAGTTTTGCGTCGGATTCGAAAATCTAGCCTCACAGGAGAACGACCATAAGGTGCCCGAGGCAGCAATAGACCCTTGGAGACAAGTCGGCTGGAGGACGATGTATTGGATCGCGACGCAATTTGAGTCTTCTATCGTCATTAGGAGGCGCTGACCGTTACAATTCACTATCATTTTTGCGTCGGATTCAAAAATCTAGACTCACAGGAGAAGGACCATGTGGTGCCCGAGGCAGCGATATCCCCTTGGAGACAAGTCGGATGGAGGACGATGTATTGGATCGCGACGCAATTTGAGTGTTCCATCGTCATTAGAAGGCCCTGAAGGTTACAATTAACTACCATTTTGGCGTCGGATTCGTAAATCTAGACTTACAAGAGAACGACCATAAAGTGCCCGAGGCAGCATTAGACCTTTGGAGACAAGTCGGCTGGAGGCCGATGTATTGAATCTCGACGCAATTTGAGTGTTCCATCGTCATTAGAAGGCCCTGAACGTTACTATTAACTATCATTTTTTCGTCGGATTCGAAAATCTAGATTCACAGCAGAAGAACCTTATGGTGCCCGAGGCAGCAATATCCCCTTGGAGACAAATCGGCTGGAGGACGATGCATTGAATCCCGACGCAATTTGAGACTTCTATCGTCATTAGGAGGCGCTGAACGTTACAATTCACTATCATTTTTGCGTCGGATTCGAAAATCTAGACTCACAGGAGAAGGACCATGTGGTGCACGAGGCAGCGATAGTCCCTTGGAGACAAGTCTGCTGGAGGACGATGTATTGAATCTCGACGCAATTTGAGTCTTCTATCGTCATTAGGAGGCGCTGAACGTTACAATTCACTATCATTTTTGCGTCGGATTCGAAAATCTAGACTCACAGGAGAAAGATCATATTGTTCCCGAGACAGCAATATCCCCTTGGAGACAAGTCGGCTGGAGGACGATGTATTGAATCTCGACGCAATTTGAGTGTTCCATCGTCATTAGAAGGCCTTGAACGTTACAATTAACTATCAGTTTTTCGTCGGATTCGAAAATCTAGACTCACAGCAGACGAACAATTTGGTGCCCGAGGCAGCAATATCCCCTTGGAGACAAATCGGCTGGAGGACGATGTATTGAATCCCGACGCAATTTGAGTCTTCTATCGTCATTAGGAGGCGCTGAATGTTACAATTCACTATCATTTTTGCGTCGGATTCGAAAATCTAGACTCACAGGAGAAGGATCAAATTGTGCCCGAGACAGCAATATCCGCTTGGAGACAAGTCGGCTGGAGGACGATGTATTGAATCTCGACGCAATTTGAGAGGTCCATCGTCATTAGGCGGACCTGAACGTGACAATTAACTATCATTTTGGCGTCGGATTCGTAAATCTAGACTTACAAGAGAACGACCATAAAGTGCCCGAGGCAGCATTAGACCCTTGGAGACAAGTCGGCTGGAGGACGATGTATTGGATCGCGACGCAATTTGAGTGTTCCATCGTCACCAGGAGGCCCTGAATGTTACAATTAACTATCAGTTTTTCGTCGGATTCGAAAATCTAGACTCACAGCAGACGAACCATTTGGTGCCCGAGGCAGTAATATCCCCTTGGAGACAAATCGGCTGGAGGACGATGTATTGAATCCCGACGAAATTTGAGTCTTCTATCGTCATTAGGAGGCGCTGAACGTTACAATACACTATCATTTTTGCGTCGGATTCGAAAATCTAGACTCACAGGAGAAGGATCATATTGTGCCCGAGACAGCAATATCCCCTTGGAGACAAGTCGGCTGGAGGACAATGTATTGAATCTCGACGCAATTTGAGTGTCCCATCGTCATTAGGAGGCCCTAAACGTTACAATTAACTATCATTTTTGCGTCGGATTCGGTAATCTAAACTCACAGGGGAACGACCATACGGTGCCCGAGGCAGCTATTGACCCTTGGAGACAAGTCGGTTGGAGAACGATGCATTGGATCGCGACGCAAAATGAGTGTTCCATCATCATTAGGAGGCCCTGAACCTTACAATTAACTATCAGTTTCGCGTCGGATTCGAAAATCTACTCACAGGAGATGTTCATACGGTGCTCGAGAGAGCAATATACCCCTTGGAGACAAATCGGCTGGAGGACGATGTATTGGATCGCGACGCAATTTGAGTCTTCTATCGTCATTAGGAGGCGCTGTACGTTACAATTCACTATCATTTTTGCGTCGGATTCGAAAATCTAGACTCACAGGAGAAGGACCATGTGGTGCCCGAGGCAGCGATATCCCCTTGGAGACAAGTCGGCTGGAGGCCGATGTATTGAATCTCGACGCAATTTGAGTGTTCCATCGTCATTAGAAGGCCCTGAACGTTACAATTAACTATCATTTTTGCGTCGGATTCGAAAATCTAGACTCACAGGAGAACGACCATAAGGTGCCCGAGGCAGCAATAGACCCTTGGAGACAAGTCGGCTGGAGGCCGATGTATTGGATCTCGACCCAATTTGAGTGTTCCATCGTCATTAGAAGGCCCTGAACGTTACAATTAACTATCATTTCGGCGTCGCATTCGTAAATGTAGACTTACAAGAGAACGACCATAAAGTGTCCGAGGCAGCATTAGACCTTTGGAGACAATTCGGCTGGAGGACGATGTATTGGATCGCGACGCAATTTGAGTGTTCCATCGTCATTAGAAGGCCCTGAATGTTACAATTAACTATCAGTTTTTCGTCGGATTCGAAAATCTAGACTCACAGCAGACGAACCATTTGGTGCCCGAGGCAGCAATATCCCCTTGGAGACAAATCGGCTGGAGGACGATGTATTGAATGCCGACGCAATTTGAGACTTCTATCGTCATTAGGAGGCGCTGAACGTTACAATTCACTATCATTTTTGCGTCGGATTCGAAAATCTAGACTCACAGGAGAAGGATCATATTGTGCCCCAGACAGCAATATCCCCTTGGAGACAAGTCGGCTGGAGGACGATGTATTGAATCTCGACGCAATTTGAGTATTCCATCGTCATTAGAAGGCCCTGAACGTTACAATTAACTATCAGTTTTTCGTCGGATTCGAAAATCTAGACTCACAGCAGACGAACAATTTGGTGCCCGAGGCAGCAATATCCCCTTGGAGACAAATCGGCTGGAGGACGATGTATTGAATCCCGACGCAATTTGAGTATTCTATCGTCATTAGGAGGCGCTGAACGTTACAATTCACTATCATTTTTGCGTCGGATTCGAAAATCTAGACTCACTGGAGAAGGATCATATTGTGCCCGAGACAGCAATATCCCCTTGGAGACAAGTCGGCTGGAGGATGATGTATTGAATCTCGACGCAATTTGAGTGTTCCATCGTCATTAGAAGGCCCTGAACGTTACAATTAACTATCAGTTTTGCGTCGGATTCGAAAATCTAGACTCACAGGAGAACGACCATAAGGTGCCCGAGGCAGCAATAGACCCTTGGAGACAAGTCGGCTGGAGGACGATGTATTGGATCGCGACGCAATTTGAGTCTTCTATCGTCATTAGGAGGCGCTGACCGTTACAATTCACTATCATTTTTGGGTCGGATTCAAAAATCTAGACTCACAGGAGAAGGACCATGTGGTGCCCGAGGCAGCGATATCCCCTTGGAGACAAGTCGGATGGAGGACGATGTATTGGATCGCGACGCAATTTGAGTGTTCCATCGTCATTAGAAGGCCCTGAAGGTTACAATTAACTACCATTTTGGCGTCGGATTCGTAAATCTAGACTTACAGGAGAACGACCATAAAGTGCCCGAGGCAGCATTAGACCTTTGGAGACAAGTCGGCTGGAGGACGATGTATTGGATCGCGACGCAATTTGAGTGTTCCATCGTCATTAGAAGGCCCTGAATGTTACAATTAACTATCAGTTTTTCGTCGGATTCGAAAATCTAGACTCACAGCAGACGAACCATTTGGTGCCCGAGGCAGCAATATCCCCTTGGAGACAAATCGGCTGGAGGACGATGTATTGAATCCCGACGCAATTTGAGTCTACTATCGTCATTAGGAGGCGCTGAACGTTACAATTCACTATCATTTTTGCGTCGTATTCGAAAATCTAGATTCACTGGAGAAGGATCATATTGTGCCCGAGATAGCAATATCCCCTTGGAGACAAGTCGGCTGGAGGACGATGTATTGAATCTCAACGCAATTTGAGTGTTCCATCGTCATTAGAAGGCCCTGAACGTTACAATTAACTATAATTTTTAGTCGGATACGAAAATCTAGACACACAGGAGAACGACCATAAGGTGCCCGAGGCAGCAATAGACACTTGGAGACAAGTCGGCTGGAGGACGATGTATTGAATCTCGACGCAATTTGAGAGTTCCATCGTCATTAGGCGGCACTGAACGTTACAATTAACTATCATTTTGGCGTCGGATTCGTAAATCTAGACTTACAAGAGAACGACCATAAAGTGCCCGAGGCAGCATTAGACCCTTGGAGACAAGTCGGCTGGAGGACGATGTATTGGATCGCGACGCAATCTGAGTGTTCCATCGTCATTAGGAGGCCCTGAATGTTACAATTAACTATCAGTTTTTCGTCGGATTCAAAAATCTAGACTCACAGCAGACGAACCATTTGGTGCCCCAGACAGCAATATCCCCTTGGAGACAAGTCGGCTGGAGGACGATGTATTGAATCTCGACGCAATTTGAGTGTTCCATCGTCAATAGAAGGCCCTGAACGTTACAATTAACTATCATTTTTGCGTCGGATTCGAAAATCTAGACTCACAGGAGAACGACCATAAGGTGTCCGAGGCAGCAATAGACCCTTGGCGACAAGTCGGCTGGAGGACGATGTATTGGATCGCGACGCAAAATGAGTGTTCCATCGTCATTAGGAGGCCCTGAACCTTACAATTAACTATCAGTTTCGCGTCGGATTCGAAAATCTACTCACAGGAGAAGTTAATACGGTGCTCGAGACAGCAATATACCCCTTGGAGACAAATCGGGTGGAGGACGATGTATTGAATCTCGACGCAATTTGAGTCTTCTATCGTCATTAGGAGGCGCTGAACGTTACAATTCACTATCATTTTTGCGTCGGATTCGAAAATCTAGACTCACAGGAGAAGGATCAAATTGTGCCCGAGACAGTAATATCCCCTTGGAGACAAGTCGGCTGGAGGACGATGTATTGAATCTCGACGCAATTTGAGAGTTCCATCGTCATTAGGCGGACCTGAGCGTTACAATTAACTATCATTTTGGCGTCGGATTCGTTAATCTAGACTTACAAGAGAACGACCATAAAGTGCCCGAGGCAGCATTAGACCCTTGGAGACAAGTCGGCTGGAGGACGATGTATTGGATCGCGACGCAATTTGAGTGTTCCATCGTCACCAGGAGGCCCTCAATGTTACAATTAACTATCAATTTTTCGTCGGATTCGAAAATCTAGACTCACAGCAGACGAACCATTTGGTGCCCGAGGCAGCAATATCCCCTTGGAGACAAATCGGCTGGAGGACGATGTATTGAATCCCGACGCAATTTGAGTCTTCTATCGTCATTAGGAGGCGCTGAACGTTACAATTCACTATCATTTTTGCGTCGGATTCGAAAATCTAGACTCACAGGAGAAGGATTATATTGTGCCCGAGACAGCAATATCCCCTTGGAGACAAGTCGGCTGGAGGACAATGTATTGAATCTCGACGCAATTTGAGTGTCCCATCGTCATTAGGAGGCCCTAAACGTTACAATTAACTATCATTTTTGCGTCGGATTCGGTAATCTAAACTCACAGGGGAACGACCATACGGTGCCCGAGGCAGCTATTGACCCTTGGAGACAAGTCGGTTGGAGGATGATGCATTGGATCGCGATGCAAAATGAGTGTTCCATCGTCATTAGGAGGCCCTGAACCCTACAATTAACTATCAGTTTCGCGTCGGATTCGAAAATCTACTCACAGGAGAAGTTCATACGGTGCTCGAGAGAGCAATATACCCCTTGGAGACAAATCGGCTGGAGGACGATGTATCGAATCTCGACGCAATTTGAGTGTTCCATCATCATTACGAGGCCCTGAACGTTACAATTAACTATCAGTTTTGCGTCGGAATCGACAATGTAGACTTACAGGAGAACGACCATAAAGTGCCCGAGGCAGCAATAGACCCTTGGATGCAAGTCGGCTGGAGGACGATGTATTAAATATCGACGCAATTTGATTGTTTCATCGTCATTAGGAGGCCCTGGACGTTACATTTAACGATCAGTTTCGCGTCGGATTCGAAAATCTGGACTCACAGGAGACGGACCATATGGTGCCCGAGTGAGCAATATCCCCTTGGAGACAAGTCGGCTGGAGGACGATGTATTGAATCTCGACGCAATTTGAGTGTTCCATCGTCATTAGGATGCCCTGATGGTTACAATTAACTATCAGTTTTGCGTCGGATTCGAAAATCTAGAATCACGGGAGAAGATGCCAAAGGCAGCAATAGACCCTATGAAACAAGTCGGCTGGTGGCCGATGTATTGAATCTCGACGCAATTTGAGTGTTCCATCGTCATTAGGAGGCCCTGAACGTTACAATTAACTATTAGTTTGCGTCGGATTCGAAAATCTAGACTCACAGGAGAAGGACCATGTGGTGCCCGAGGCAGCGATATCCCCTTGGAGACAAGTCGGCTGGAGGACGATGTATTGAATCTCGACGCAATTTGAGTCTTCTATCGTCATTAGGAGGCGCTGAACGTTACAATTCACTATCATTTTTGCGTCGGATTCGAAAATCTAGACTCACAGGAGAAAGATCATATTGTGCCCGAGACAGCAATATCCCCTTGGAGACAAGTCGGCTGGAGGACGATGTATTGAATCTCGACGCAATTTGAGTGTTCCATCGTCATTAGAAGGCCCTGAACGTTACAATTAACTATGATTTTTGCGTCGGATTCGATAATCTAGACTCACAGGAGAACGACCATAAGGTGCCCGAGGCAGCAATAGACCCTTGGAGACAACTCGGCTGGAGGCCGATGTATTGGATCTCGACCCAATTTGAGTGTTCCATCGTCATTAGAAGGCCCTGAACGTTACAATTAACTATCATTTTGGCGTCGGATTCGTAAATCTAGACTTACAAGAGAACGACCATAAAGAGCCCGAGGCAGCATTAGACCTTTGGAGACAAGTCGGCTGGAGGACGATGTATTGGATCGCGACGCAATTTGAGTGTTCCATCGTCATTAGAAGGCCCTGAGTGTTACAATTAACTATCAGTTTTTCGTCGGATTCGAAAATTTAGACTCACAGCAGACGAACCATTTGGTGCCCGAGGCAGCAATATCCCCTTGGAGACAAATCGGCTGGAGGACGATGTATTGAATGCCGACGCAATTTGAGTCTTCTATCGTCATTAGGAGGCGCTGAACGTTACAATTCACTATCATTTTTGCGTCGGATTCGAAAATCTAGACTCACTGGAGAAGGATCATATTGTGCCCGAGACAGCAATATCCCCTTGGAGACAAGTCGGCTGGAGGACGATGTATTGAATCTCGACGCAATTTGAGTGTTCCATCGTCATTAGAAGGCCCTGAACGTTACAATTAACTATCATTTTTGCGTCGGATTCGAAAATCTAGACTCACAGGAGAACGACCATAAGGTGCCCGAGGCAGCAATAGACCCTTGGAGACAAGTCGGCTGGAGGACGATGTATTGGATCGCGACGCAATTTGAGTCTTCTATCGTCATTAGGAGGCGCTGAACGTTACAATTCACTATCATTTTTGCGTCGGATTCGAAAATCTAGACTCACAGGAGAAGGACCATGTGGTTCCCGAGGCAGCGATATCCCCTTGGAGACAAGTCAGCTGGAGGACGATGTATTGAATCTCGACGCAATTTGAGTGTTCCATCGTCATTAGAAGGCCCTGAACGTTACAATTAACTATCATTTTTGCGTCGGATTCGAAAATCTAGACTCGCAGGAGAACGACCATAAGGTGCCCGAGGCAGCAATAGACCCTTGGCGACAAGTCGGCTGGAGGACGATGTATTGGATCGCGATGCAAAATGAGTGTTCCATCGTCCTTAGGAGGCCCTGAGCCTTACAATTAACTATCAGTTTCGCGTCGGATTCGAAAATCTACTCACAGGAGAAGTTCATACGGTGCTCGAGACAGCAATATACCCCTTGGAGACAAATCGGCTGGAGGACGATGTGTTGAATCTCGACGCAATTTGAGTCTTCTATCGTCATTAGGAGGCGCTGAACGTTACATTTCACTATCATTTTTGCGTCGGATTCGAAAATCTAGACTCACAGGAGAACGACCATAAGGTGCCCGAGGCAGCGATATCCCCTTGGAGACAAGTCGGCTGGAGGCAGATTTATTGAATCTCGACGCAATTTGAGTGTTCCATCGTCATTAGAAGGCCCTGAACGTTACAATTAACTATCATTTTGGCGTCGGATACGAAAATCTAGGCACACAGGAGATCGACCATAAGGTGCCCGAGGCAGCAATAGCCCCTTGGAGACAAGTCGGCTGGAGGACGATGTATTGAATCTCGACGCAATTTGAGAGTTCCATCGTCATTAGGCGGCACTGAACGTTACAATTAACTATCATTTTGGCGTCGGATTCGTAAATCTAGACTTACAAGAGAACGACCATAATGTGCCCGAGGCAGCATTAGACCCTTGGAGACAAGTCCCCTGGAGGACGATGTATTGGATCGAGACGCAATTTGAGTGTTCCATCGTCATTAGGAGGCCCTGAATAATACAATTAACTATCAGTTATTCGTCGGATTCGAAAATCTAGACTCACAGCAGACGAACCATTTGGTGCCCGAGGCAGCAATATCCCCTTGGAGACAAATCGGCTGGAGGACCATGTATTGAATCCCGACGCAATTTGAGTCTTCTATCGTCATTAGGAGGCGCTGAACGTTACAATTCACTATCATTTTTGCGTCGGATTCGAAAATCTAGACTCACAGGAGAACGACCATAAGGTCCCCGAGGCAGCAATAGACCCTTGGAGACAAGTCGGCTGGAGGCCGATGGATTGAATCTCGACGCAATTTGAGTGTTCCATCGTCATTAGAAGGCCCTGAACGTTACAATTAACTATTATTTTTGCGTCGGATTCGAAAATGTAGACTCACAGGAGAAGGATCATATTGTGCCCGAGACAGCTATATCCCCTTGGAGACAAGTCGGCTGGAGGACGATGTATTGAATCTCGACGCAATTTGAATGTCCCATCGTCATTAGGAGGCCCTGAACGTTACAATTAACTATCATTTTTGCGTCGGATTCGATAATCTAAACTCACAGGGGAACGACCATACGGTGCCGACCCTTGGAGACAAGTCGGTTGGAGGACGATGTATTGGATCGCGACGCAAAATGAGTGTTCCATCATCATTAGGAGGCCCTGAATGTTACAATTAACTATCATTTTTGCGTCGGATTCGAAAATCTAGACTCACAGGAGAACGACCATAAGGTGCCCGAGGCAGCAATAGACCCTTGGCGACAAGTCGGCTGGTGGACGATGTATTGGATCGCGACGCAAAATGAGTGTTCCATCGTCATTAGGAGGCCCTGAACCTTACAATTAACTATCAGTTTCGCGTCGGATTCGAAAATCTACTCACAGGAGAAGTTCATACGGTGCTCGAGACAGCAATATACCCCTTGGAGACAAGTCGGCTGGAGGCCGATGTATTGAATCTCGAAGCAATTTGAGTGTTCCATCGGCACTAGGAGGCCCTGAACGCTACAATTAACATTCATTTTTGCGTCGAATTCGATAATCTAAACTCACTGGAGAACGACCATAAGGTGCCCGAGGCAGCAATACACCCTTGGAGACAAGTCGGCTGGAGGCCGATGTATTGAATCTCGACGCAATTTGAGTGTTCCATCGTCATTAGAAGGCCCTGAACGTTACAATTAACTATGATTTTTGCGTCGGATTTGAAAATCTAGACTCACAGGAGAACGACCATAAGGTGCCCGAGGCAGCAATAACCCCTGGTGACAAGTCGGCTCGAGGCCGATGTATTGACTCTCGACATAATTTGAGTGTTCCATCGTCATTAGGAGGCGCTGAACGTTTCAATTCACTATCATTTTTGCGTCGGATTCGAAAATCTAGACTCACAGGAGAAAGATCATATTGTGCCCGAGACAGCAATATCCCCTTGGAGACAAGTCGGCGGGAGGACGATGTATTGAATCTCGACGCAATTTGAGTGTTCCATCGTCATTAGAAGGCCCTGAACGTTACAATTAACTATGATTTTTGCGTCGGATTCGAAAATCTAGACTCACAGGAGAACGACCATACGGTGCCCGAGGCAGCAATAGACCCTTGGAGACAAGTCGGCTGGAGGCCGATGTATTGGATCTCGACGCAATTTGAGTGTTCCATCGTCATTAGAAGGCCCTGAAAGTTACAATTAACTATCATTTTTGCGTCGGATTCGAAAATCTAGACTCACAGGAGAAGGACCATGTGGTCACTAGGTCATTAGGAGGCGCTGAACGTTACAATCCACTATCATTTTTGCGTCGGATTCGAAAATCTAGACTCACAGGAGAAGGACCATGTGGTGCCCGAGGCAGCGATATTCCCTTGGAGACAAGTCGGCTGGAGGCCGATGTATCGAATCTCGACGCAATTTGAGTGTTCCATCGTCATTAGAAGGCCCTGAACGTTACAATTAACTATCATTTTTGCGTCGGATACGAAAATCTAGACTCACAGGAGAACGACCATAAGGTGCCCGAGGCAGCAATAGACCCTTGGAGACAAGTCGGCTGGAGGACGATGTATTGAATCCCGACGCAATTTGAGTCTTCTATCGTCATTAGGAGGCGCTGAACGTTACAATTAACTATCATTTTTACGTCGGATACGAAAATCTAGACTCACAGGAGAACGACCATAAGGTGCCCGAGGCAGCAATAGACCGTTGGAGACAAGTCGGCTGGAGGCCGATGTATTGAATCTCGACGCAATTTGAGAGTTCCTTCGGCATTAGGAGGCCATGAACGTTTTAATTAACTATCATTTTTGCGTCGGGTTCGAAAATCTAGACTTAGAAGAGAACGACCATAAGGTGTCCGAGGCAGCATTAGACCCTTGGAGACAAGTCGGCTGGAGGACAATGTATTGAATCTCGACGCAATTTGAGAGTTCTATCGTCATCAGGAGGCGCTGAACATTACTATTCACTATCATTTTTGCGTCGGATTCGAAAATCTAGACTCACAGGAGAACGCCATAAGGTGCCCGAGGCAGCATTAGACCCTTGGAGACAAGTCGGCTGGATTATGATGTATTGAATCTCGACGGAATTTGAGTGTCCCATCGTCATTACAAGGCCCTAAACGTTACAATTAACTATCATTTTTGCGTCGGATTCGATAATCTAAACTCACAGGAGAACGACCATAAGGTGCCCGAGGCAGCAACAGACCGTTGGAGACAAGTCGGCGGGAGGCCGATGTATTGAATCTCGACGCAATTTGAGTGTTCCATCGTCATTACAAGGCCCTGAACGTTACAATTAACTATCATTTTTGCGTCGGATTCGAAAATCTAGACTCACAGGAGAACGACCATAAGGTGCCCGAGGCAGCAATAGACCCTTGGAGACAAGTCGGCTGGAGGCCGATGTATTGAATCTCGACGCAATTTGAGTATTCCATCGTCATTACAAGGCCCTGAACGTTACAATTAACTATCATTTTTGCGTCGGATTCGAAAATCTAGAATCACAGGAGAACGACCATAAGGTGCCCGAGGCAACAATAGACCCTTGGAGACAAGTCGGTTGCAGGCCGATGTATTGAATCTCGACGCAATTTTAGTGTTCCATCGTCATTAGGCGGCCCTGAATGTTACAATTAACTATCAGTTTTTCGTTGGATTCGAAAATCTAGACTCACAGCAGACGAACCATTTGGTGCCCGAGGCAGCAATATCCCCTTGGAGACAAATCGGCTAGAGGACGATGTATTGAATGCCGACGCAATTTGAGTCTTCTATCGTCATTAGGAGGCGCTGAACGTTACAATTCACTATCATTTTTGCGTCGGATTCGAAAATCTAGACTCACAGGAGAAGGATCATGTTGTGCCCGAGACAGCAATATCCCCTTGGAGACAAGTCGGCTGGAGGACGATGTATTGAATCTCGACGCAATTTGAGTGTTCCATCGTCATTAGAAGGCCCTGAACGTTACAATTAACTATCATTTTTGCGTCGGATTCGAAAATCTAGACTCACAGGAGAACGACCATAAGGTGCCCGAGGCAACAATAGACCCTTGGACACAAGTCGGCTGGAGTCCGATGTATTGAATCTCGACGCAATTTGAGTGTTCCATCGGCATTAGGAGGCCCTGAACGTTAAAATTAACTATCATTTTTGCGTGGGATTCGATAATCTAAACTCACAGAAGAACGACCATACGGTGCCCGAGGCAGCAACAGACCCTTGGAGAGAAGTCGGCTGGAGGACGATGTATTGAATCTCGACGCAATTTGAGTGTTCCATCGTCATTACAAGGCCCTGAACGTTACAATTAACTATCATTTTTGCGTCAAATTCGAAAATCTAGACTCACAGGAGAACGACCATAAGGTGCCCGATGCAGCAATAGACCCTTGGAGACAAGTCGGCTGGAGGACGATGTATTGGATCGCGACGCAATTTGAGTGTTCCATCGTCATTAGGAGGCCCTGAATGTTACAATTAACTATCAGTTTTTCGTCGGATTCGAATATCTAGACTCACAGCAGACGTACCATTTGGTGCCCGAGGCAACAATATCCCCTTGGAGACAAATCGGCTGGAGGACGATGTATTGAATCTCGACGCAATTTGAGTCTTCTATCGTCATTAGGAGGCGCTGAACGTTACAATCCACTATCATTTTTGCGTCGGATTCGAAAATCTAGACTCACAGGAGAAGGATCATATTGTGCCCGAGACAGCAATATCCCCTTGGAGACAAGTCGGCTGGAGGAGGATGTATTGAATCTCGACGCAATTTGAGTGTCCCATCGTCATTAGGAGGCCCTAAACGGTACAATTAACTATCATTTTTGCGTCGGATTCGATAATCTTAACTCACAGGGGAACGACCATACGGTGCCCGAGGCAGCTATTGACCCTTGGAGACAAGTCGGCTGGGGGCCGATATATTGAATCTCGACGCAATTTGAGTGTCCCATCGTCATTAGAAGGCTCGGAACGTTACAATTAACTATCATTTATGCGTCGGATTCGAAAATCTACTCACAGGAGAAGTTCATACGGTGCTCGAGACGGCAATATCCCCTTGCAGACAATTCCGCTGGAGGCCGATGTATTGAATCTCGACGCAATTTGATAGTTCCATCGGCATTAGGAGGCCATGAACGTTACAATTAACTATCATTTTTGCGTCGGATTCGAAAATCTAGACTTACAGGAGAACGACCATAAGGTGCACGAGGCAGCATTAGACCCTTGGAGACAAGTCGGCTGGATGACGATGTATTGAATCTCGACGCAATTTGAGAGTTCTATCGTCATCAGGAGGCGCTGAACGTTACTATTCACTATCATTTTTGCGTCGGATTCGAAAATCTAGACCCACAGGAGAAGGATCATATGGTGCCCGAGGCAGCAACAGACCCTTGGAGACAAGTCGGCTGGAGGCCGATGTATTGAATCTCGACGCAATTTGAGTGTTCCGTCGTCATTAGGTGGCCCTAAACGTTACAATTAACTATAATTTTTGCGCGGATTCGATAATCTAAACTCACAGGAGAACGACCATAAGGTGCCCGAGGCAGCATTAGCCCGTTGGAGACAAGTCGGCTGGAGGACGATGTATTGAATCTCGACGCAATTTGAGTGTCCCATCGTCATTACAAGGCCCTAAACGTTACAATTAACTATCATTTTTGCGTCGGATTCGAAAATCTAGACTTACAGGAGAACGACCATAAGGTGCCCGAGGCAGCAATAGACCCTTTGAGACAAGTCGGCTGGAGGACGATGTATTGAATCTCGACGCAATTTGAGAGATCTATCGTCATCAGGAGGCGCTGAACGTTACTATTCACTATCATTTTTGCGTCGGGTTCGATAATCTAAACTCACAGGAGAACGACCATACGGTGCCCGAGGCAGCAACAGACCCTTGGAGACAAGTCGGCTGGAGGCCGATGTATTGAAATATCGACGCAATTTGAGTGTTCCATCGTCATTAGGAGGCCCTAAACGTTACAATTAACTATCATTTTTGCGTCGGATTCGATAATCTAAACTCACAGGAGAACGACCATAAGGTGCTCGAGGCAGCATCACCCTTAGAGACAAGTCGGCGGGAGGCCGATGTATTGAATCTCGACGCAATTTGAGTGTTCCATCGTCATTACATGGCCCTGAACGTTACAATTAACTATCATTTTTGCGTCGGATTCGATAATCTAAACTCACAGGAGAACGACCATAAGGTGCCCGAGGCAGCAATAGACCCATGGAGAGACGTCGGCTGGAGGCCGATGTATTGAATCTCGACGCAATTTGAGTGTTCCATCGTCATTACAAGACCTGAACGTTACAATTAACTATCATTTTTGCGTCGGATTCGAAAATCTAGACTCACAGGAGAACGACCATAAGGTGCCCGAGGCAGCAATATATCCTTGGAGACAAGTCGGCTGGTGGCCGATGTATTGAATCTCGACGCAATTTGAGTGTTCCGTCGTCATTAGGAGGCCCTAAACGTTACAATTAACTATAATTTTTGCGTCGGATTCGATAATCTAAACTCACAGGGGAACGACCATAAGGTGCCCGTGGCAGCATTAGACCGTTGGAGACAAGTCGGCTGGAGGACGATGTATTGAATCTCGACGCAATTTGAGTGTCCCATCGTCATTACAAGGCCCTAAACGTTACAATTAACTATCAGTTTTGCGTCGGATTCGATAATCTAAACTCACAGGAGAACGACCATAAGGTGCCCGAGGCAGCAACAGACCCTTGGAGACAAGTCGGCTGGAGACCGATGTATTGAATCTCGACTTAATTTGAGTGTTCCATCGGCGTTAGGAGGCCCTGAACGTTATAATTAACTATCATTTTTGCGTCGGATTCGAAAATCTAAACTCACAGGAGAACGACCATAAGGTGCCCGAGGCAGCAATAGACCCTTGGAGACAAGTCGGCGGGAGGCCGATGTATTGAATCTCGACGCAATTTGAGTGTTCCATCGTCATTACAAGGCCCTGAACGTTACAATTAACTATCATTTTTGCGTCGGATTCGAAAATCTAGACTCACAGGAGAACGACCATGAGGTGCCCGAGGCAGCAACAGACCCTTGGCGACAAGTCGGCTGGAGGACGATGTATTGGATCGCGACGCAAAATGAGTGTTCCATCGTCCTTAGGAGGCCCTGAACCTTACAATTAACTATCAGTTTCGCGTCGGATTCGAAAATCTACTCACAGGAGAAGTTCATACGGTGCTCGAGACAGCAATACCCCTTGGAGACAAATCGGCTGGAGGACGATGTGTTGAATCTCGACGCAATTTGAGTCTTCTATCGTCATTAGGAGGCGCTGAACGTTACATTTCACTATCATTTTTGCGTCGGATTCGAAAATCTAGACTCACAGGAGAACGACCATAAGGTGCCCGAGGCAGCGATATCCCCTTGGAGACAAGTCGGCTGGAGGCAGATTTATTGAATCTCGACGCAATTTGAGTGTTCCATCGTCATTAGAAGGCCCTGAACGTTACAATTAACTATCATTTTGGCGTAGGATACGAAAATCTAGACACACAGGAGATCGACCATAAGGTGCCCGAGGCAGCAATAGCCCCTTGGAGACAAGTCGGCTGGAGGACGATGTATTGAATCTCGACGCAATTTGAGAGTTCCATCGTCTTTAGGCGGCACTGAACGTTACAATTAACTATCATTTTGGCGTCGGATTCGTAAATCTAGACTTACAAGAGAACGACCATAAAGTGCCCGAGGCAGCATTAGACCCTTGGAGACAAGTCCCCTGGAGGACGATTTATTGGATCGAGACGCAATTTGAGTGTTCCATCGTCATTAGGAGGCCCTGAATGTTACAATTAACTATCAGTTATTCGTCGGATTCGAAAATCTAGACTCACAGCAGACGAACCATTTGGTGCCCGAGGCAGCAATATCCCCTTGGAGACAAATCGGCTGGAGGACCATGTATTGAATCCCGACGCAATTTGAGTCTTCTATCGTCATTAGGAAGCGCTGAACGTTACAATTCACTATCATTTTTGCGTCGGATTCAAAAATCTAGACTCACAGGAGAACGACCATAAGGTGCCCGAGGCAGCAATAGACCCTTGGAGACAAGTCGGCTGGAGGCCGATGTATTGAATCTCGACGCAATTTGAGTGTCCCATCGTCATTAGGAGGCCCTGAACGTTACAATTAACTATCATTTTTGCGTCGGATTCGATAATCTAAACTCACAGGGGAACGACCATACGGTGCCGACCCTTGGAGACAAGTCGGTTGGAGGACGATGTATTGGATCGCGACGCAAAATGAGTGTTCCATCATCATTAGGAGGCCCTGAATGTTACAATTAACTATCATTTTTGCGTCGGATTCGAAAATCTAGACTCACAGGAGAACGACCATAAGGTGCCCGGGGCAGCAATAGACCCATGGCGACAAGTCGGCTGGAGGACGATGTATTGGATCGCGACGCAAAATGAGTGTTCCATCGTCATTAGGAGGCCCTGAACCTTACAATTAACTATCAGTTTCGCGTCGGATTCGAAAATCTACTCACAGGAGAAGTTCATACGGTACTCGAGACAGCAATATACCCCTTGGAGACAAATCGGCTGGAGGACGATGTATTGAATCTCGACGCAATTTGAGTCTTCTATCGTCATTAGGAGGCGCTGAACGTTACAATTCACTATCATTTTTGCGTCGGATTCGAAAATGTAGACTCACAGGAGAAGGACCATGTGGTGCCCGAGGCAGCGATATCCCCTTGGAGACAAGTCGGCTGGAGGCCGATGTATTGAATCTCGACGCAATTTGAGTGTTCCATCGTCATTAGAAGGCCATGAACGTTACAATTAACTATCATTTTTGCGTCGGATACGGTAATCTAGACACACAGGAGAACGACCATAAGGTGCCGGAGGCAGTAATAGCCCCTTGGAGACAAGTCGGCTGGAGGACGATGTTTTGAATCTCGACGCAATTTGAGAGTTCCATCGTCATTAGGCGGCACTGTACGTTACAATTAACTATCATTTTGGCGTCGGATTCGTAAATCTAGACTTAGAAGAGAAAGACCATAAAGTGCCCGAGGCAGCATTAGAACCTTGGAGACAAGTCGGCTGGAGGACGATGTATTGGATCGCGACGCAATTTGAGAGTTCCATCGTCATTAGGAGGCCCTGAATGTTACAATTCACTATCATTTTTGCGTCGGATTCGAAAATCTAGACTCACAGGAGAAAGATCATATTGTGCCCGAGACAGCAATATCCCCTTGGAGACAAGTCGGCGGGAAGACGATGTATTGAATCTCGACGCAATTTGAGTGTTCCATCGGCATTAGGAGGCCCTGAACGTCAAAATTAACTATCATTCTTGCGTCGGATTCGATAATCTAAACTCACAGGAGAACGACCATAAGGTGCCCGAGGCAGCAACAGACCCTTGGAAACAAGTCGGCTGGAGGCCGATGTATTGAATCTCGAAGCAATTTGAGTGTTCCATCGGCACTAGGAGGCCCTGAACGCTACAATTAACATTCATTTTTGCGTCGAATTCGATAATGTAAACTCACTGGAGAACGACCATAAGGTGCCCGAGGCAGCAATAGACCCTTGGAGACAAGTCGGCTGGAGGCCGATGTATTGAATCTCGACGCAATTTGAGTGCTCCATCGTCATTAGAAGGCCCTGAACGTTACAATTAACTATGATTTTTGCGTCGGATTTGAAAATCTAGACTCACAGGAGAACGACCATAAGGTGCCCGAGGCAGCAATAACCCCTGGTGACAAGTCGGCTCGAGGCCGATGTATTGACTCTCGACACAATTTGAGTGTTCCATCGTCATTAGGAGGCGCTGAACGTTTCAATTCACTATCATTTTTGCGTCGGATTCGAAAATCTAGACTCACAGGAGAAAGATCATATTGTGCCCGAGACAGCAATATCCCCTTGGAGACAAGTCGGCGGGAGGACGATGTATTGAATCTCGACGCAATTTGAGTGTTCCATCGTCATTAGAGGGCCCTGAACGTTACAATTAACTATCATTTTTGCGTCGGATTCGAAAATCTAGACTCACAGGAGAACGACCATACGGTGCCCGAGGCAGCAATAGACCCTTGGAGACAAGTCGGCTGGAGGCCGATGTATTGGATCTCGACGTAATTTGAGTGTTCCATCGTCATTAGAAGGCCCTGAAAGTTACAATTAACTATCATTTTTGCGTCGGATTCGAAAATCTAGACTCACAGGAGAAGGACCATGTGGTGCCCGAGGCAGCGATATCCCCTTGGAGACAAGTCGGCTGGAGGCCGATGTATCGAATCTCGACGCAATTTGAGTGTTCCATCGTCATTAGAAGGCCCTGAACGTTACAATTAACTATCATTTTTGCGTCGGATACGAAAACCTAGACTCACAGGAGAACGACCATAAGGTGCCCGAGGCAGCAATAGACCGTTGGAGACAAGTCGGCTGGAGGCCGATGTATTGAATCTCGACGCAATTTGAGAGTTCCATCGGCATTAGGAGGCCATGAACGTTATAATTAACTATCATTTTTGCGTCGGGTTCGAAAATCTAGACTTACAAGAGAACGACCATAAGGTGTCCGAGGCAGCATTAGACCCTTGGAGACAAGTCGGCTGGAGGACGATGTATTGAATCTCGACGCAATTTGAGTGTTCCATCGTCATTAGAAGGCCCTGAACGTTACAATTAACTATCATTTTTGCGTCGGATTCGAAAATCTAGACTCACAGGAGAACGACCATAAGGTGCCCGAGGCAACAATAGACCCTTGGAGACAAGTCGGCTGGAGGCCGATGTATTGAATCTCGACGCAATTTGAGTGTTCCATCGGCATTAGGAGGCCCTGAACGTTAAAATTAACTATCATTTTTGCGTGGGATTCGATAATCTAAACTCACAGAAGAACGACCACACGGTGCCCGAGGCAGCAACAGACCCTTGGAGACAAGTCGGCTGGAGGACGATGTATTGGATCGCGACGCAATTTGAGTGTTCCATCGTCATTAGGAGGCCCTGAATGTTACAATTAACTATCAGTTTTTCGTCGGATTCGAACATCTAGACTCACAGCAGACGTACCATTTGGTGCCCGAGGCAACAATATCCCCTTGGAGACAAATCGGCTGGAGGACGATGTATTGAATCCCGACGCAATTTGAGTCTTCTATCGTCATTAGGAGGCGCTGAACGTTACAATTAACTATCATTTTTGCGTCGGATACGAAAATCTAGACTCACAGGAGAACGACCATAAGGTGCCCGAGGCAGCAATAGACCGTTGGAGACAAGTCGGCTGGAGGCCGATGTATTGAATCTCGACGCAATTTGAGAGTTCCTTCGGCATTAGGAGGCCATGAACGTTTTAATTAACTATCATTTTTGCGTCGGGTTCGAAAATCTAGACTTAGAAGAGAACGACCATAAGGTGTCCGAGGCAGCAATAGACCCTTGGAGACAAGTCGGCTGGAGGACGATGTATTGAATCTCGACGCAATTTGAGTGTCCCATCGTCATTACAAGGCCCTAAACGTTACAATTAACTATCATTTTTGCGTCGGATTCGAAAATCTAAACTCACAGGAGAACGACCATAAGGTGCCCGAGGCAGCAATAGACCCTTGGAGACAAGTCGGCTGGAAGCCGATGTATTGAATCTCGACGCAATTTGAGTGTTCCATCGTCATTACAAGGCCCTGAACGTTACGATTAACTATCATTTTTGCGTCGGATTCGAAAATCTAGACTTACAGGAGAACGACCATAAGGTGCCCGAGGCGACCCTTTGAGACAAGTCGGCTGGAGGACGATGTATTGAATCTCGACGCAATTTGAGTGTTCCATCGTCATTACATGGCCCTGAACGTTACAATTAACTATCATTTTTGCGTCGGATTCGAAAATCTAGACTCATAGGAGAACGACCATAAGGTGCCGAAGCCAGCAATAGACCCTTGGAGACAAGTCGGCTGGTGGCCGATGTAATGAATCTCGACGCAATTTGAGTGTTCCATCGGCATTAGGAGGCCCTGAACGTTACAATTAACTATATTTTTGCGTCGGATTCGATAATCTAAACTCACAGGAGAACGACCATAAGGTGCCCGAGGCAGCAATAGACCCATGGAGAGACGTCGGCTGGAGGCCGATGTATTGAATCTCGACGCAATTTGAGTGTTCCATCGTCATTACAAGGCCCTGAACGTTACAATTAACTATCATTTTTGCGTCGGATTCGAAAATCTAGACTCACAGGAGAACGACCATAAGGTGCCCGAGGCAGCAATATACCCTTGGAGACAAGTCGGCTGGAGGCCGATGTATTGAATCTCGACGCAATTTGAGTGTTCCGTCGTCATTAGGAGGCCCTAAACGTTACAATTAACTATAATTTTTGCGTCGGATTCGATAATCTAAACTCACAGGGGAACGACCATAAGGTGCCCGAGGCAGCATTAGACCGTTGGAGACAAGTCGGCTGGAGGACGATGTATTGAATCTCGACGCAATTTGAGTGTCCCATCGTCATTACAAGGCCCTAAACGTTACAATTAACTATCAGTTTTGCGTCGGATTCGATAATCTAAACTCACAGGAGAACGACCATAAGGTGCCCGAGGCAGCAACAGACCCTTGGAGACAAGTCGGCTGGAGGCCGATGTATTGAATCTCGACTTAATTTCAGTGTTCCATCGGCGTTAGGAGGCCCTGAACGTTATAATTAACTATCATTTTTGCGTCGGATTCGAAAATCTAAACTCACAGGAGAACGACCATAAGGTGCCCGAGGCAGCAATAGACCCTTGGAGACAAGTCGGCTGGTGGCCGATGTATTGAATCTCGACGCAATTTGAGTGTTCCATCGTCATTACAAGGCCCTGAACGTTACAATTAACTATCATTTTTGCGTCGGATTCGGAAATCTAGACTTACAGGAGAACGACCATAAGGTGCCCGAGGCAGCAATAGACCCTTGGAGACAAGTCGGCTGGAGGCCGATGTATTGAATCTCGACGCAATTTGAGTGTTCCATCGGCATTAGGAGGCCCTGAACGTTAAATTAACTATCATTTTTGCGTCGGATTCGAAAATCTAGACTTACAAGAGAACGACCATAAAGTGCCCGTGGCAGCATTGGATCCTTGGAGACAAATCGGCTGGAGTACGATGTATTGGATCGCGACGCAATTTGAGTGTTCCATCGTCATTAGGAGGCCCTGAATGTTACAATTAACTATCAGTTTTTCGTCGGATTCGAAAATCTGGACTCACAGCAGACGAACCATTTGGGCCCGAGGCAGCAATATCCCCTTGGAGACAAATCGGCTGGAGGACGATGTATTGAATCCAGACGCAATTTGAGTCTTCTATCGTCATTAGGAGGCGCTGAACGTTACGATTCACTATCATTTTCGCGTCGGATTCGATAATCTAAACTCACAGGAGAACGACCATACGGTGCCCGAGGCAGCAACAGACCCTTGGAGACAAGTCGGCTGGAGGCCGATGTATTGAATATCGACGCAATTTGAGTGTTCCATCGTCATTAGGAGGCCCTAAACGTTACAATTAACTATCAT
The DNA here is from genome assembly GCF_021461395.2 of Schistocerca americana. NCBI lineage: Eukaryota > Metazoa > Arthropoda > Insecta > Orthoptera > Acrididae > Schistocerca > Schistocerca americana. The sequence continues at coordinate 342,713 of NW_025725779.1, read as the reverse complement.
TTTTGCGTCGGATTCGATAATCTAAACTCACAGGAAAACGACCATAAGGTGCCCGAGGCAGCATTAGACCCTTGGAGACAAGTCGGCTGGAGGACGATGTATTGAATCTCGACGTAATTTGAGTGTCCCATCGTCATTACAAGGCCCTAAACGTTACAATTAACTATCATTTTTGCGTCGGATTCGATAATCTAAACTCACAGGTGAACGACCGTAAGGTGCCCGAGGCAGCATCACCCTTAGAGACAAGTCGGCGGGAGGCCGATGTATTGAATCTCGACGCAATTTGAGTGTTCCATCGTCATTACATGGCCCTGAACGTTACAATTAACTATCATTTTTGCGTCGGATTCGAAAATCTAGACTCACAGGAGAACGACCATAAGGTGCCCGAAGGCAGCAATAGACCCTTGGAGACAATTCGGCTGGTGGCCGATGTATTGAACCTCGACGCAATTTGAGTGTTCCATCGGCATTAGCAGGCCCTGAACGTTACAATTAACTATCATTTTTGCGTCGGATTCGATAATCTAAACTCACAGAAGAACGACCATGAGGTGCCCGAGGCAGCAATAGACCCATGGAGACACGTCGGCTGGAGGCCGATGTATTGAATCTCGACGCAATTTGAGTGTTCCATCGTCATTACAAGGCCCTGAACGTTACAATTAACTTTCATTTTTGCGTCGGATTCGAAAATCTAGACTCACAGGAGAACGACCATAAGGTGCCCGAGGCAGCAATATACCCTTGGAGACAAGTCGGCTGGAGGCCTATGTATTGAATCTCGACGCAATTTGAGTGTTCCATCGGCATTAGGAGGCCCTGAACGTTACAATTAACTATCATTTTTGCGTCGGATTCGATAATCTAAACTCACAGGATAACGACCATAAGCTGCCCGAGGCAGCAACAGACCCTTGGAGACAAGTCGGCTGGAGGACGATGTATTGAATCTCAACGCAATTTGAGTGTTCCATCGTCATTACAAGGCCCCGAACGTTACAATTAACTATCATTTTTGCGTCGGATTCGAAAATCTAGACTCACAGGAGATCGACCATAAGGTGCCCGAGGCAGCAATAGACCCTTAGTGACAAGTCGGCTGGAGGCCGATGTATTGAATCTCGACGCAATTTGAGTGTTCCATCGGCATTAGGAGGCCCTGAACGTTACAATTAACTATCATTTTTGCGTCGGGTTCGAAAATCTAGACCCTTCAGGAGAACGACCATAAGGTGCCCGAGGCAGCAATAGATCCTTGGAGACAAGTCGGCTGGAGGACGATGTATTGGATCGCGACGCAATTTGAGTGTTCCTTCGTCATTAGGAAGCCCTGAATGTTACAATTAACTATCAGTTTTTCGTCGGATTCGAAAATCTAGACTCAGAGGAGACCGACCATAAGGTGCCCGAGGCAGCATCACCCTTGGAGACAAGTCGGCGGGAGGCCGATGTATTGAATCTCGACGCAATTTGAGTGTTCCATCGTCATTACATGGCCCTGAACGTTACAATTAACTATTATTTTTGCGTCGGATTCGAAAATCTAGACTCACAGGAGAACGACCATAAGGTGCCCGAGGCAGCAATATACCCTTGGAGACAAGTCGGCTGGAGGCCGATGTATTAAATCTCGACGCAATTTGAGTGTTCCATCGGCATTAGGAGGCCCTGAACGTTACAATTAACTATCATTTTTGCGTCGGGTTCGAAAATCTAGACTCACAGGAGAACGACCATAAGGTGCCGAGGCAGCAATAGACCCTTGGAGACAAGTCGGCTGGAGGACGATGTATTGAATCTCGACGCAATTTGAGAGTTCCATCGTCATTAGGCGACCCTGAACGTTACAATTAACTATCATTTTTGCGTCGGATTCGAAAATCTAGACTTACAAGAGAACGACCATAAAGTGCCCGTGGCAGCATTGGATCCTTGGAGACAAGTCGGCTGGAGGACGATGTTTTGGATCGCGACTCAATTTGAGTGTTCTATCGTCATTAGGAGGCCCTGAATGTTACAATTAACTATCAGTTTTTCGTCGGATTCGAAAATCTGGACTCACAGCAGATGAACCATTTGGTGCCGGAGGCAGCAATATCCGCTTGGAGACAAATCGGCTGAAGGACGATGTATTGAATCCCGACGCAATTTGAGAGATCTATCGTCATCAGGAGGCGCTGAACGTTACTATTCACTATCATTTTTGCGTCGGATTCTAAAATCTAGACTCACAGGAGAAAGATCATATGGTGCCCGAGGCAGCAACAGACCCTAGAAGACAATGTCGGCTGGAGGCCGATGTATTGAATATCGACGCAATTTGAGTGTTCCATCGTCATTAGGAGGCCCTAAACGTTACAATTAACTATCATTTTTGCGTCGGATTCGATAATCTAAACTCACAGGAAAACGACCATAAGGTGCCCGAGGCAGCATTAGACCCTTGGAGACAAGTCGGCTGGAGGACGATGTATTGAATCTCGACGCAATTTGAGTGTCCCATCGTCATTACAAGGCCCTAAACGTTACAATTAACTATCATTTTTGCGTCGGATTCGATAATCTAAACTCACAGGAGAACGACCATAAGGTGCCCGAGGCAGCATCACCCTTGGAGACAAGTCGGCGGGAGGCCGATGTATTGAATCTCGACGCAATTTGAGTGTTCCATCGTCATTACATGGCCCTGAACGTTACAATTAACTACCATTTTTGCGTCGGATTCGAAAATCTAGACTCACAGGAGAACGACCATAAGATGCCCGAGGCAGCAATAGACCCTTGGAGACAAGTCGGCTGGTGGCCGATGTATTGAATCTCGACGCAATTTGAGTGTTCCATCGTCATTACAAGGCCCGATCGATACAATTAACTATCATTTTTGCGTCGGATTCGAAAATCGAGACTCACAGGAGAACGACCATAAGGTGCCTGAGGCAGCAATAGACCCTTGGAGACAAGTCGGCTGGAGGACGATGTATTGAATCTCGACGCAATTTGAGTGTTCCATCGTCATTACAAGGCCCCGATCGATACAATTAACTATCATTTTTGCGTCGGATTCGAAAATCTAGACTCACAGGAGAACGACCATAAGGTGCCCGACTCAGCAATAAACCCTTGGAGACAAGTCGGCTGGAGGCCGATGTATTGAATCTCGACACAATTTGAGTGTTCCATCGGCATTAGGAGGCCCTGAACGTTACAATTAACTATCATTGTTGCGTTGGATTCGATAATCTAAACTCACAGGAGAACGACCATAAGGTGCCCGAGGCAGCGATATCCCCTTGGAGACAAGTCGGCTGGAGGCCGATGTATTGAATCTCGACGCAATTTGAGTGTTCCATCGTCATTACAAGGCCCTGAACGTTACAATTAACTATCATTTTTGCGTCGGATTCGAAAATCTAGACTCACAGGAGAACGACCATAAGGTGCCCGAGGCTACAATAGACCCTTAGAGACAAGTCGGCTGGAGGCCGATGTATTGAATCTCGACGCAATTTGAGTGTTCCATCGGCATTAGGAGGCCCTGAACGTTACAATTAACTATCATTTTTGCGTCGGGTTCGAAAATCTAGACTCACAGGAGAACGACCATTAGGTGCCCGAGGCAGCAATAGACTCTTGAAGACAAGTCGGCTGGAGGACGATGTATTGAATCTCGACGCAATTTGAGTGTCCCATCGTCATTACAAGGCCCTAAACGTTACAATTAACTATCATTTTTGCGTCGGATTCGATAATCTAAACTCACAGGAGAACGACCATAAGGTGCCCGAGGCAGCATCACCCTTGGAGACAAGTCGGCGGGAGGCCGATGTATTGAATCTCGACGCAATTTGAGTGTTCCATCGTCATTACATGGCCCTGAACGTTACATTTAACTATCATTTTTGCGTCGGATTCGAAAATCTAGACTCACTGGAGAACGACCATAAGGTGCCCGAGGCAGCAATAGACCCTTGGAGACAAGTCGGCTGGTGGCCGATGTATTGAATCTCGACGCAATTTGAGTGTTCCATCGTCATTACAATGCCCCGATCGATACAATTAACTATCATTTTTGCGTCGGATTCGAAAATCGAGACTCACAGGAGAACGACCATAAGGTCCCTGAGGCAGCAATAGACCCTTGGAGACAAGTCGGCTGGAGGACGATGTATTGGATCGCGACGCAATTTGAGTCTTCTATCGTCATTAGGAGGCGCTGAACGTTACAATTCACTATCATTTTTGCGTCGGATTCGAAAATCTAGACTCACAGGAGAAGGACCATGTGGTGCCCGAGGCAGCGATATCCCCTTGGAGACAATTCGGCTGGAGGCCGATGTATTGAATCTCGACGCAATTTGAGTGTTCCATCGTCATTACAAGGCCCCGATCGATACAATTAACTATCATTTTTGCGTCGGATTCGAAAATCTAGACTCACAGGAGAACGACCATAAGGTGCCCGAGGCAGCAATAGACCCTTGGAGACAAGTCGGCTGGAGGCCGATGTATTGAATCTCGACACAATTTGAGTGTTCCATCGGCATTAGGAGGCCCTGAACGTTACAATTAACTATCATTTTTGCGTCGGATCCGATAATCTAAACTCACAGGAGAACGACCATAAGGTGCCCGAGGCAGCGATGTCCCCTTGGAGACAAGTCGGCTGGAGGCCGATGTATTTAATCTCGACGCAATTTGAGTGTTCCATCGTCATTACAAGGCCCTGAACGTTACAATTAACTATCATTTTTGCGTCGGATTCGAAAATCTGAACTCACAGGAGAACGACCATAAGGTGCCCGAGGCAACAATAGACCCTTAGAGACAAGTCGGCTGGAGGCCGATGTATTGAATCTCGACGCAATTTGAGTGTTCCATCGGCATTAGGAGGCCCTGAACGTTACAATTAACTATCATTTTTGCGTCGGGTTCGAAAATCTAGACTCACAGGAGAACGACCATTAGGTGCCCGAGGCAGCAATAGACTCTTGGAGACAAGTCGGCTGGAGGACGATGTATTGAATCTCGACGCAATTTGAGAGTTCCAACGTCATTAGGCGGCCCTGACCGTTACAATTAACTATCATTTTTGCGTCGGATTCGAAAATCTAGACTTACAAGACAACGACCATAAAGTGCCCTAGGCAGCATTAGATCCTTGGAGACAAGTCGGCTGGAGGCCGATGTATTGAATCTCGACGCAATTTGAGTGTTCCATCGGCATTAGAAGGCCCTGTACGTTACAATTAACTATCATTTTTGCGTCGGATTCGAAAATCTAGACTCACAGGAGAACGACCATAAGCTGCCCGAGGCAGCAACAAACCCCCTGGAGACAAGTCGGCTGGAGGACGATGTATTGAATCTCGACGCAATTTGAGTGTTCCATCGTCATTACAAGGCCCTGAACGTTACAATTAACTATCATTTTTGCGTCGGATTCGAAAATCTAGACTCACAGGAGAAGGACCATGTGGTCCCCGAGGCAGCGATATCCCCTTGGAGACAAGTCGGCTGGAGGCCGATGTATTGAATCTCGACGCAATTTGAGTGTTCCATCGGCATTAGGAGGCCATTAACGTTACAATTAACTATCATTTTTACGTCGGATTCTAAAATCTAGACTTACAAGAGAACGACCATAAGGTGGCCGAGGCAGCATTAGACCCTTGGAGACAAGTCGGCTGGAGGACGATGTATTGAATCTCGACGCAATTTGAGAGTTCTATCGTCATTAGGAGGCGCTGAACGTTACTATTCACTATCACTTTTGCGTCGGATTCGAAAATCTAGACTTACAGGAGAAGGATCATATGGTGCCCGAGGCAGCAACAGACCCTTGGAGACAAGTCGGCTGGAGGCCGATGTATTGAATATCGACGCAATTTGAGTGTTCCATCGTCATTAGGAGGCCCTAAACGTTACAATTTACTATAATTTTTTGCGTCGGATTCAATAATCTAAACTCACAGGGAGAACGACCATAAGGTGCCCGAGGCAGCATTAGACCTTGGAGACAAGTCGGCTGGAGGACGATGTATTGAATCTCGACGCAATTTGAGAGTCTAATCGTCATTACAAAGCCCTAAACGTTACAATTTACTATCATTTTTGCGTCGGATTCGATAATCTAAACTCACAGGAGAACGACCATAAGGTGCCCGAGGCAGCAACAGACCCTTGGAGACAAGTCGGCGGAGGCCGATGTATTGAATCTCGACGTAATTTGAGTGTTCCATCGTCATTACAAGGCCCTGAACGTTACAGTTAACTATCATCTTTGCGTCGGCATTCGAAAACCTAGACTCACAGGACAACGACCATATGGTGCCCGAGGCAGCAATAGACCCCTGGAGACAAGTCGGCTGGAGGCCGATGTATTGAATATCGACGCAATTTGAGTGTTCCATCGGCATTAGGAGGCCCTGAACGTTATAATAACTATCATTTTTTGCGTCGGATTCGATAATCTAAACTCACAGGAGAACGACCATAAAGTGCCCGAGGCAGCATTAGATCCTTGGAGACAAGTCGCTGGAGGACGATGTATTGGATCGCGACGCAATTTGAGTCTTCTATCGTCATTAGGAGGCGCTGAACGTTACAATTAACTATCATTTATGCGTCGGATTCGAAAATCTAGACTCACAGGAGAAGCACCATTTGGTGCCCGAGGGAGCGATATCCCCTTGGAGACAAGTCGGCTGGAGGCCGATGTATTGAATCTCGACGCAATTTGAGAGTTCCATCGTCATTAGGCGGCCCTGAACGTTATAATTAACTATCATTTTGGCGTCGGATTCGTAAATCTAGACTTACAAGAGAACGACTATAAAGTGCCCCGAGGCAGCATTAGACCCTTGGAGACAAATCGGTTGGAGGACGATGTATTGGATCGCGACGCAAAATGAGCGTTCCATCGTCATTAGGAGGCCCCTGAACCTTACAATTAACTATCAGTTTCGCGTCGGATTCGAAAATCTACTCACAGGAGAAGTTCATACGGTGCTCGAGACAGCACTATACCCCTTGGAGACAAATCGGCTGGAGGACGATATATTGAATCTCGACGCAATTTGAGTGTTCCATCGTCATTACAAGGCCCTGAACGTTACAATTAACTATCATTTTTGCGTCGGATTCGAAAATCTAGACTCACAGGAGAACGACCATTAGGTGCCCGAGGCAGCAATAGACCCTTGGAGACAAGTCGGCTGGAGGACGATGTATTGAATCTCGACGCAATTTGAGAGTTCCAACGTCATTAGGCGGCCCTGAACGCTGCAATTAACTATCATTTTTGCGTCGGATTCGAAAATCTAGACTTACAAGAGAACGACCATAAAGTGCCCGAGGCAGCATTAGATCCTTGGAGACAAGTCGGCTGGAGGCCGATGTATTGAATCTCGACGAAATTTGAGTGTTCCATCGGCATTAGGAGGCCCTGAACGTTAAAATTAACTATCATTTTTGCGTCGAATTCGATAATCTAAACTCACAGGAGAACGACCATAAGGTGCCCGAGGCAGCAATTGACCCTTGGAGACAAGTCGGCTGGAGGACGATGTATTGAATCTCGACGCAATTTGAGAGTTCCATCGTCATTACAAGGCCCTGAACCTTACAATTAACTATCATTTTTGCGTCGGATTCGAAAATCTAGACTCACAGGAGAACGACCATAAGGTGCCCGAGGCAGCAATAGACCCTTGGAGACAAGTCGGCTGGAGGGCGATGTATTGGATCGCGACGCAATTTGAGTCTCCTATCGTCATTAGGAGGCGCTGAACGTTACAATTCACTATCATTTTTTGCGTCGGATTCGAAAATCTAGACTCACAGGAGAAGGACCATGTGGTGCCCGAGGCAGCGATATCCCCTTGGAGACAAGTCGGCTGGAGGCCGATGTATTGAATCTCGACGCAATTTGAGTGTTCCATCGTCATTAGAAGGCCCTGAACGTTACAATTAACTATCATTTTTGCGTCGGATACGAAAATCTAGACTCACAGGAGAACGACCATAAGGTGCCCGAGGCAGCAATTGACCCTTGGAGACAAGTCGGCTGGAGGACGATGTATTGAATCTCGACGCAATTTGAGAGTTCCATCGTCATTACAAGGCCCTGAACCTTACAATTAACTATCATTTTTGCGTCGGATTCGAAAATCTACTCACAGGAGAAGTTCATACGGTGCTCGAGACATCAATATCCCCTTGGAGACAATTCCGCTGGAGGCCGATGTATTGAATCTCGACGCAATTTGAGAGTTTCATCGGCATTAGGAGGCCATTAACGTTACAATTAACTATCATTTTTACGTCGGATTCTAAAATCTAGACTTACAAGAGAACGACCATAAGGTGCCCGAGGCATCATTAGACCCTTGGAGACAAGTCGGCTGGAGGACGATGTATTGAATCTCGACGCAATTTGAGAGTTCTATCGTCATTAGGAGGCGCTGAACGTTACTATTCACTATCACTTTTGCGTCGGATTCGAAAATCTAGACTTACAGGAGAAGGATCATATGGTGCCCGAGGCAGCAACAGACCCTTGGAGACAAGTCGGCTGGAGCCGATGTATTGAATATCGACGCAATTTGAGTGTTCCATCGTCATTAGGAGGCCCTAAACGTTACAATTTACTATAATTTTTGCGTCGGATTCAATAATTTAAACTCACAGGAGAACGACCATAAGGTGCCCGAGGCAGCATTAGACCCCTTGGAGACAAGTCGGCTGGAGGACGATGTATTGAATCTCGACGCAATTTGAGTGTCTAATCTTCATTACAAGGCCCTAAACGTTACAATTAACTATCATTTTTGCGTCGGATTCGATAATCTAAACTCACAGGAGAACGACCATAAGGTGCCCGAGGCAGCAACAGACCCTTGGAGACAAGTCGGCGGGAGGCCGATGTATTGAATCTCGACGCAATTTGAGTGTTCCATCGTCATTACAAGGCCCTGAACGTTACAGTTAACTATCATTTTTGCGTCGGATTCGAAAACCTAGACTCACAGGACAACGACCATATGGTGCCCGAGGCAGCAATAGACCCCTGGAGACAACTCGGCTGGAGGCCGATGTATTGAATATCGACGCAATTTGAGTGTTCCATCGGCATTAGGAGGCCCTGAACGTTATAATTAACTATCATTTTTGCGTCGGATTCGATAACCTAAACTCACAGGAGAACGACCATAAGGTGCCCGAGGCAGCAATAGACCCTTGGAGACAAGTCGGCTGGAGGCCGATGTATTGAATCTCGACGCAATTTGAGTGTTCCATCGTCATTACAAGGCCCTGAACGTTACAATTAACTATCATTTTTGCGTCGGATTCGAAAATCTAGACTCACAGGAGAACGACCATAAGTTGCCCGAGGCAGCAATAGACCCTTGGAGACAAGTCGGCTGGAGGCCGATGTATTGAATCTCGACGCAATTTGAGTGTTCCATCGGCATTAGGAGGCCCTGAACGTTACAATTAACTATCATTTTTGCGACGGGTTCGAAAATCTAGACTCATAGGAGAACGCCCGAGGCAGCAATAGACCCTTGGAGACAAGTCGGCTGGAAGACGATGTTTTGAATCTCGACACAATTTGAGAGTTCCATCGTCATTAGGCGCGCCTGAACGTTACAATTAACTATCATTTTTGCGTCGGATTCGAAAATCTAGACTTACAAGAGAACGACCATAAAGAGCCCGAGGCAGCATTAGATCCTGGAGACAAGTCGGCTGGAGGACGATGTATTGGATCGCGACGCAATTTGAGTCTTCTATCGTCATTAGGAGGCGCTGAACGTTACAATTAACTATCATTTATGCGTCGGATTCGAAAATCTAGACTCACAGGAGAAGCACCATTTGGTGCCCGAGGCAGCGATATCCCCTTGGAGACAAGTCGGCTGGAGGCCGATGTATTGAATCACGACGCAATTTGAGTGTTCCATCGTCATTAGAAGGCCCTGAACGTTACAATTAACTATCATTTTTGCGTCGGATACGAAAATCTAGACTCACAGGAGAACGACCATAAGGTGCCGGAGGCAGCAATAGACCCTTGGAGACAAGTCGGCTATAGGACGATGTATTGAATCTCGACGCAATTTGAGAGTTCCATCGTCATTACGCGGCCCTGAACGTTATAATTAACTATCATTTTGGCGTCGGATTCGTAAATCTAGACTTACAAGAGAACGACCATAAAGTGCCCGAGGCAGCATTAGACCCTTGGAGACAAGTCGGCTGGAGGACGGTGTATTGGATCGCGACGCAATTTGAGTGTTCCATCGTCATTAGGAGCCCCTAAATGTTACAATTAACTATCAGTTATGTGTCGGAATGGAAAATAGATACTCACAGGAGAAGGATCATATTGTGCCCGAGACAGCAATATCCCCTTGGAGACAAGTCGGCTGGAGGACGATGTATTGAATCTCGACGCAATTTGAGTGTCCCATCGTCATTAGGAGGCCCTAAACGTTACAATTAACTATCATTTTTGCGTCGGATTCGATAATCTAAACTCACAGGGGAACGACCATACCGGTGCCCGAGGCAGCTATTGACCCTTGGAGACAAGTCGGTTGGAGGACGATGTATTGGATCGCGACGCAAAATGAGTGTTCAATTGTCATTACAAGGCCCTGAACGTTACAATTAACTATCATTTTTGCGTCGGATTCGAAAATCTAGACTCACAGCAGACGAACCATTTGGTGCCCGAGGCAGCAATATCCCCTTGGAGACAAATCGGCTGGAAGACGATGTGTTGAATCCCGACGCAATTTGAGTCTTCTATCGTCATTAGGAGGCGCTGAACGTTACAATTCACTATCATTTTTGCGTCGGATTCGAAAATCTAGACTCACAGGAGAAGGATCATATTGTGCCCGAGACAGCAATATCCCCTTGGAGACAAGTCGGCTGGAGGACGATGTATTGAATCTCGACGCAATTTGAGTGTCCCATCGTCATTAGGAGGCCCTAAACGTTACAATTAACTATCATTTTTGCGTCGGATTCGATAATCTAAACTCACAGGGGAACGACCATACGGTGCCCGAGGCAGCTATTGACCCTTGGAGACAAGTCGGTTGGAGGACGATGTATTGGATCGCGACGCAAAATGAGTGTTCCATTGTCATTACAAGGCCCTGAACGTTACAATTAACTATCACTTTTGCGTCGGATTCGAAAATCTAGAATCACAGGAGAACGACCATAAGGTGCCCGAGGCAGCAATAGACCCTTGGAGACAAGTCGGCTGGAGGCCGATGTATTGAATCTCGACACAATTTGAGTGTTCCATCGGCATTAGGAGGCCCTGAACGTTAAAATTAACGATCATATTTGCGTCGGATTCGATAATCTAATCTCACAGGAGAACGACCATACGGTGCCCGAGGCACCAACAGACCCTTGGAGACAAGTCGGCTGGAGGACGATGTATTGAATCTCGACGCAATTTGAGTGTTCCATCGTCATTACAAGGCCCTGAACGTTACAATTAACTATCATTTTTGCGTCGGATTCGAAAATCTAGACTCACAGGAGAAAGATCATATTGTGCCCGAGACAGCAATATCCCCTTGGAGACAAGTCGGCTGGAGGACGATGTATTGAATCTCGATGCAATTTGAGTGTTCCATCGTCATTAGGAAGCCCTGAACGTTACAATTAACTATCATTTTTGCGTCGGATACGAAAATCTAGACTCACAGGAGAACGACCATAAGGTGCCCGAGGCAGCAATAGACACTTGGAGACAAGCCGGCAGGAGGACGATGTATTGAATCTCGACACAATTTGAGAGTTCCATCGTCATTACAAGGCCCTGATCGTTACAATTAACTATCATTTTGGCGTCGGATTCGTAAATCTAGACTTACAAGAGAACGACCATAAAGTGCCCGAGGCAGCAATAGACCCTTGGAGACAAGTCGGTTGGAGGACGATGTATTGGATCGCGACGCAAAATGAGTGTTCCAGCGTCATTAGGAGGCCCTGAACCTTACAATGAACTATCAGTTTCGCGTCGGATTCGAAAATCTACTCACAGGAGATGTTCATACGGTGCTCGAGACAGCAATATACCCCTTGGAGACAAATCGGCTGGAGGACGATATATTGAATCTCGACGCAATTTGAGTCTTCTATCGTCATTAAGAGGCGCTGAACGTTACAATTCACTATCATTTTTGCGTCGGATTCGAAAATCTAGACTCACAGGAGAAAGATCATATTGTGCCCGAGACAGCAATATCCCCCTTGGAGACAAGTGGGCTGGAGGACGATGTATTGAATCTCGACGCAATTTGAGTGTTCCGTCGGCATTAGGAAGCCCTGAACGTTAAAATTAACTATCATTTTTGCGTCGGATTCGAAACTCTACTCACAGGAGAAGTTCATACGGTGCTCGAGACAGCAATATCCCCTTGGAGACAATTCCGCTGGAGGCCGATGTATTGAATCTCGACGCAATTTGAGAGTTCCATCGGCATTAGGAGGCTATGAACGTTACAATTAACTATCATTTTTGCGTCGGATTCTAAAATCTAGACTTACAAGAGAACGACCATAAGGTGCCCGAGGCAACATTAGACCCTTGGAGACAAGTCGGCTGGAGGACGATATATTGAATCTCGACGCAATTTGAGAGTTCTATCGTAATCAGGAGGCGCTGAATGTTACTATTCACTATCATTTTTGCGTCGGATTCGAAAATCTAGACTTACTGGAGAAGGATCATATGGTGCCCGAGGCAGCAACAGACCCTTGGAGACAAGTCGGCTGGAGGCCGATGTATTGAATATCGACGCAATTTGAGTGTTCCATCGTCATTAGGAGGCCCTAAACGTTACAAGTAACTATAATTTTTGCGTCGGATTCGATAATCTAAACTCACAGGAGAACGACCATAAGGTGCCCGAGGCAGCATTAGACCCTTGGAGACAAGTCGGCTGGAGGACGATGTATTGAATCTCGTTGCAATTTGAGTGTCCCATCGTCATTACAAGGCCCTAAACGTTACAATTAACTATCATTTTTGCGTCGGATTCGATAATCTAAACTCACAGGAGAACGACCATAAGGTGCCCGAGGCAGCAACAGACCCTTGGAGACAAGTCGCCGGGAGGCCGATGTATTGAATCTCGACGCAATTTGAGTGTTCCATCGTCATTGCAAGGCCCTGAACGTTACAATTAACTATCATTTTTGCGTCGGATTCGAAAATCTAGACTCACAGGAGAACGACCATAAGGTGCCCGAGGCAGCAATAGACCCTTGGAGACAAGTCGGCTGGAGGCCGATGTATTGAATCTCGACGCAATTTGAGTGTTCCATCGGCATTAGGAGACCCTGAACGTTAAAATTAACTATCATTTTGGCGTCGGATTCGATAATCTAAACTCACAGGAGAACGAACATACGGTGCCCGAGGCAGCAACAGACCCTTGGAGACAAGTCGGCTGGAGGACGATGTATTGAATCTCGACGCAATTTGAGAGTTCTAGACTCACAGGAGAACGACCATAAGGTGCCCGAGGCAGCAATAGACCCTTGGAGACTAGTCGGCTGGAGGACGATGTACTGGATCGCGACGCAATTTGAGTCTTCTATCGTCATTAGGAGGCGCTGAACGTTACAATTAACTATGATTTTTGCGTCGGATTCGAAAATCTAGACTCACAGGAGAACGACCATTAGGTGCCCGAGGCAGCAATAGACCGTTGGAGACAAGTCGGCTGGAGGCCGATGCATTGAATCTCGACGCAATTTGAGTGTTCCATCGTCATTACAAGGCCCTGAACCTTACAATTAACTATCAGTTTCGCGTCGGATTCGAAAATCTACTCACAGGAGAAGTTCATACGGTGCTCGAGACAGACAGCAATATCCCCTTGGAGACAATTCCGCTGGAGGCCGATGTATTGAATCTCGACGCAATTTGAGTGTTCCATCGTCATTACAAGGCCCTGAACCTTACAATTAAGTATCAGTTTCGCGTCGGATTCGAAAATCTACGCACAGGAGAAGTTCATACGGTGCTCGAGACAGCAATATCCCCTTGGAGCCAATTCCGCTGGAGGCCGATGTATTGTATCTCGACGCAATTTGAGAGATCCATCGGCATTAGGAGGCCATGAACGTTACAATTAACTATCATTTTTGAGTCAGATTCTAAAATCTAGACTTACAAGAGAACGACCATAAGGTGCCCGAGGCAGCATTAGACCCTTGGAGACAAGTCGGCTGGAGGACGATGTATTGAATCTCGACGCAATTTGAGAGTTCTATCGTCATCAGGAGGCGCTGAACGTTACTATTCACTATCATTTTTGCGTCGGATTCGAAAATCTAGACTTACAGGGGAACGACCATACGGTGCCCGAGGCAGCAATTGACCCTTGGAGACAAGTCGGTTGGAGGACGATGTATTGGATCGCGACGCAAAATGAGTGTTCCATTGTCATTACAAGGCCCTGAACGTTACAATTAACTATAATTTTTGCGTCGGATTCGATAATCTAAACTCACAGGAGAACGACCATAAGGTGCCCGAGGCAGCATTAGACCCTTGGAGACAAGTCGGCTTGAGGACGATGTATTGAATCTCGACGCAATTTGAGTGTCCCATCGTCATTAGGAGGCCCTAAACGTTACAATTAACTATCATTTTTGCGTCGGATTCGATAATCTAAACTCACAGGGGAACGACCATACGGTGCCCGAGGCAGCTATTGACCCTTGGAGACAAGTCGGTTGGAGGACGATGTATTGGATCGCGACGCAAAATGAGTGTTCCATTGTCATTACAAGGCCCTGAACGTTACAATTAACTATCATTTTTGCGTCGGATTCGAAAATCTAGAATCACAGGAGAACGACCATAAGGTGCCCGAGGCAGCAATAGACCCTTGGAGACAAGTCGGCTGGAGGACGATGTATTGAATCTCTACGCAATTTGAGTGTTCCATCGTCATTACAAGGCCCTGAACGTTACAATTAACTATCATTTTTGCGTCGGATTCGAAAATCTAGACTCACAGGAGAAATATCATATTGTGCCCGAGACAGCAATATCCCCTTGGAGACAAATCGGCTGGAGGACGATGTATTGCATCGCGACGCAAAATGAGTGTTCCAGCGTCATTAGGAGGCCCTGAACCTTACAATTAACTATCAGTTTCGCGTCGGATTCGAAAATCTACTCACAGGAGAAGTTCATACGGTGCTCGAGACAGCAATATACCCCTTGGAGACAAATCGGCTGGAGGACGATATATTGAATCTCGACGCAATTTGAGTCTTCTATCGTCATTAGGAGGCGCTGGACGTTACAATTCACTATCATTTTTGCGTCGGATTCGAAAATCTAGACTCACAGGAGAAAGATCATATTGTGCCCGAGACAGCAATATCCCCTTGGAGACAAGTCGGCTGGAGGACGATGTATTGAATCTCGACGCAATTTGAGTGTTCCATCGGCATTAGGAAGCCCTGAACGTTAAAATTAACTATCATTTTTGCGTCGGATTCGAAAATCTACTCACAGGAGAAGTTCATACGGTGCTCGAGACAGCAATATCCCCTTGGAGACAATTCCGCTGGAGGCCGATGTATTGAATCTCGACGCAATTTGAGAGTTCCATCGGCATTAGGAGGCTATGAACGTTACAATTAACTATCATTTTTGCGTCGGATTCTAAAATCTAGACTTACAAGAGAACGACCATAAGGTGCCCGAGGCAACATTAGACCCTTGGAGACAAGTCGGCTGGAGGACGATGTATTGAATCTCGACGCAATTTGAGTGTCCCATCGTCATTAGGAGGCCCTGAACGTTACAATTAACTATCATTTTTGCGTCGGATTCGAAAATCTAGACTCACAGGAGAAAGATCATATTGTGCCCGAGACAGCAATATCCCCTTGGAGACAAGTCGGCTGGAGGACGATGTATTGGATCGCGACGCAAAATGAGTGTTCCAGCGTCATTAGGAATCCCTGAACCTTACAATTAACTATCAGTTTCGCGTCGGATTCGAAAATCTACTCACAGGAGAAGTTCATACGGTGCTCGGGACAGCAATATACCCCTTGGAGACAAATCGGCTGGAGGACGATATATTGAATCTCGACGCAATTTGAGTCTTCTATCGTCATTAGGAGGCGCTGAACGTTACAATTCACTATCATTTTTGCGTCGGATTCGAAAATCTAGACTCACAGGAGAAAGATCATATTGTGCCCGAGACAGCAATATCCCCTTGTAGACAAGTGGGCTGGAGGCCGATGTATTGAATCTCGACGCAATTTGAGTGTTCCATCGTCATTGCAAGGCCCTGAACGTTACAATTAACTATCATTTTTGCGTCGGATTCGAAAATCTAGACTCACAGGAGAACGACCATAAGGTGCCCGAGGCAGCAATAGACCCTTGGAGACAAGTCGGCTGGAGGCCGATGTATTGAATCTCGACGCAATTTGAGTGTTCCATCGTCATTAGGAGGCCCTGAATGTTACAATTAACTATCATTTTTGCGTCGGATTCGAAAATCTAGACTCACAGGAGAACGACCATAAGGTGCCCGAAGGAGCAATAGACCCTTGGAGACAAGTCGGCTGGAGGCCGATGTATTGAATCTCGACGCAATTTGAGTGTTCCATCGGCATTAGGAGGCCCTGAACGTTAAAATTAACTATCATTTTGGCGTCGGATTCGATAATCTAAACTCACAGGAGAACGACCATACGGTGCCCGAGGCAGCAACAGACCCTTGGAGACAAGTCGGCTGGAGGACGATGTATTGAATCTCGACGCAATTTGAGTGTTCCATCGTCATTACAAGGCCCTGAACGTTACAATTAACTATCATTTTTGCGTCGGATTCGAAAATCTAGACTCACAGGAGAACGACCATTAGGTGCCCGAGGCAGCAATAGACCGTTGGAGACAAGTCGGCTGGAGGCCGATGCATTGAATCTCGACGCAATTTGAGTGTTCCATCGTCATTACAAGGCGCTGAACCTTACAATTAACTATCAGTTTCGCGTCGGATTCGAAAATCTACTCACAGGAGAAGTTCATACGGTGCTCGAGACAGACAGCAATATCCCCTTGGAGACAATTCCGCTGGAGGCCGATGTATTGAATCTCGACGCAATTTGAGTGTTCCATCGTCATTACAAGGCCCTGAACCTTACAATTAACTATCAGTTTCGCGTCGGATTCGAAAATCTACGCACAGGAGAAGTTCATACGGTGCTCGAGACAGCAATATCCCCTTGGAGCCAATTCCGCTGGAGGCCGATGTATTGAATCTCGACGCAATTCGAGAGATCCATCGGCATTAGGAGGCCATGAACGTTAGAATTGACTATCATTTTTGCGTCGGATTCTAAAATCTAGACTTACAAGAGAACGACCATAAGGTGCCCGAGGCAGCATTAGACCCTTGGAGACAAGTCGGCTGGAGGACGATGTATTGAATCTCGACGCAATTTGAGAGTTCTATCGTCATCAGGAGGCGCTGAACGTTACTATTCACTATCATTTTTGCGTCGGATTCGAAAATCTAGACTTACAGGAGAAGGATCATATGGTGCCCGAGGCAGCAACAGACCCTTGGAGACAAGTCGGCTGGAGGCCGATGTATTGAATATCGACGCAATTTGAGTGTTCCATCGTCATTAGGAGGCCCTAAATGTTACAACTAACTATAATTTTTGCGTCGGATTCGATAATCTAAACTCACAGGAGAACGACCATAAGGTGCCCGAGGCAGCATTAGACCCTTGGAGACAAGTCGGCTGGAGGACGGTGTATTGAATCTCGACGCAATTTGAGTGTCCCATCGTCATTACACGGCCCTAAACGTTACAATTAACTATCATTTTTGCGTCGGATTCGATAATCTAAACTCACAGGAGATCGACCATAAGGTGCCCGAGGCAGCAACAGACCCTTGGAGACAAGTCGGCGGGAGGCCGATGTATTGAATCTCGACGCAATCTGAGTGTTCCATCGTCATTACAAGGCCCTGAACGTTACAATTAACTATCATTTTTGCGTCGGATACGAAAATCTAGACTCACAGGAGAACGACCATAAGGTGCCGGAGGCAGCAATAGACCCTTTGAGACAAGTCGGCTGGAGGACGATGTAATGAATCTCGACGCAATTTGAGAGTTAGATCGTCATTAGGCGGCCCTGAACGTTACAATTAACTATCATTTTTGCGTCGGATTCGAAAATCTAGACTCACAAGAGAACGACCATACGGTGCCCGAGGCAGCTATTGACCCTTGGAGACAAGTCGGTTGGAGGACGATGTATTGGATCGCGACGCAAAATGAGTGTTCCATCGTCATTAGAAGGCCCTGAACCTTACAATTAACTATCAGTTTCGCGTCGGATTCGAAAATCTACTCACAGGAGAAGTTCATACGGTGCTTGGAGACAAGTCGGCGGGAGGCCGATGTATTGAATCTCGACGCAATCTGAGTGTTCCATCGTCATTACAAGGCCCTGAACGTTACAATTAAATATCATTTTTGCGTCGGATTCGAAAATCTAGACTCACAGGAGATGGATCATATTGTGCCCGAGACAGCAATATCCCCTTGGAGACAAGTTGGCTGGAGGACGATGTATTGAATCTCGACGCAATTTGAGTGTCCCATCGTCATTAGGAGGCCCTAAACGTTACAATTTTTGCGTCGGATTCGATAATCTAAACTCACAGAAGGACCATGTGGTGCGCGAGGCAGCGATATCCCCTTGGAGACAAGTCGGCTGGAGGCCGATGTATTGAATCTCGACGCAATTTGAGTGTTCCATCGTCATTAGAAGGCCCTGAACGTTACAATTAACTATCATTTTTGCGTCGGATACGAAAATCTAGACTCACAGGAGAACGACCATAAGGTGCCCGAGGCAGCAATAGACCCTTGGAGACAAGTCGGCTGGAGGACGATGTATTGAATCTCGACGCAATTTGAGAGTTCCATCGTCATTAGGCGGCCCTGAACGTTACAATTAACTATCATTTTGGCGTCGGATTCGTAAATCTAGACTTACAAGAGAACGACCATAAAGTGCCCGAGGCCGCATTAGACCCTAGGAGACAAGTCGGCTGGAGGACGATGTATTGGATCGAGACGCAATTTGAGTGTTCCATCGTCATTAGGAGGCCGTGAATGTTACAATTAACTATCAGTTTTTCGCCGGATTCGAAAATCTAGACTCACAGCAGACGAACCATTTGGTGCCCGAGGCAGCAATATCCCCTTGGAGACAAATCGGCTGGAGGACGATGTATTGAATCCCGACGCAATTTGAGTCTTCTATCGTCATTAGGAGGCGCTGAACGTTACAATTCACTATCATTTTTGCATCGGATTCGAAAATCTAGACTCACAGGAGAAGGACCAAATTGTGCCCGAGACTGCAATATCCCCTTGGAGACAAGTCGGCTGGAGGACGATGTATTGAATCTCGACGGAATTTGAGTGTCCCATCGTCATTACAAGGCCCTGAACCTTACAATTAACTATCAGTTTCGCGACGGATTCGAAAATCTACTCACAGGAGAAGTTCATACGGTGCTCGAGACAGCAATATACCCCTTGGAGACAAATCGGATGGAGGACGATGTATTGAATCTCGACGCAATTTGAGTGTTCCATCGACATTAGGAGGCCCTGAACGTTACAATTAACTATCATTTTTGCGTCGGGTTCGAAAATCTAGACTCACAAGAGAACGACCATAAGGTGCCCGAGGCAGCAATAGACCCTTGGAGACAAGTCGGCTGGAGGACGATGTATTGAATCTCGACGCAATTTGAGAGTTCCATCGTCATTAGGCGGCCCTGAACGTTACAATTAACTATTATTTTTGCGTCGGATTTGAAAATCTAGACTTACAAGAGAACGACCATAAAGTGCATTAGGCAGCATTAGATCCTTGGAGACAAGTCGTCTGGAGGACGATGTATTGGATCGCGACGCAATTTGAGTGTTCCATCGGCATTAGGAGGCCCTGAACGTTAAAATTAACGATCATTTTTGCGTCGGATTCGATAATCTAAACTCACAGGGGAACGACCATACGGTGCCCGAGGCAGCTATTGACCCTTGGAGACAAGTCGGTTGGAGGACGATGTATTGGATCGCGACGCAAAATGAGTGTTCCATCGTCATTAGGAGGTCCTGAATGTTACAATTAACTATCAGTTTTTCGTCGGATTCGAAAATCTAAACTCACAGGAGAAAGACCATAAGGTGCCCGAGGCAGCAATAGACCGTTGGAGACAAGTCGGCTGGAGGCCGATGTATTGAATCTCGACGCAATTTGAGTGTTCCATCGTCATTAGGAGGCCCTAAAAGTTACAATTAACTATAATTTTTGCGTCGGATTCGATAATCTAAACTGACAGGAGAACGACCATAAGGTGCCCGAGGCAGCAATAGACCCTTGGAGACAAGTCGGCTGGAGGCCGATGTATTGAATCTCGACGCAATTTGAGTGTTCCATCGGCATTAGGAGCCCATGAACGTTATAATTAACTATCATTTTTGCGTTGGATTCGATAATCTAAACTCACAGGAGAACGACCATAAGGTGCCCGAGGCAGCAATAGACCCTTGGAGACAAGTCGGCTGGTGGCCGATGTATTGAATCTTGACGCAATTTGAGTGTTCCATCGTCATTACAAGGCCCTGAACGTTACAATTAACTATCATTTTTGCGTCGGATTCGAAAATCTAGACTCACAGGAGAACGACCATAAGGTGCCCGAGGCAGCAATAGACCCTTGGAGACAAGTCGGCTGGAGGCCGATGTATTGAATCTCGACGCAATTTGAGTGTTCCATCGGCATTAGGAGGCCCTGAACGTTACAATTAACTATCATTTTTGCGTCGGGTTCGAAAATCTAGACTCACAGGAGAACGACCATAAGGTGCCCTAAGCAGCAATAGACCCTTTGAGACAAGTCGGCTGGAGGACGATGTATTGAATGTCGACGAAATTTGAGAGTTAGATCGTCATTAGGCGGCCCTGAACGTTACAATTAACTATCATTTTTGCGACGGATTCGAAAATCTAGACTTACAAGAGAACGACCATAAAGTGCCCGAGGCAGCATTAGATCCTTCGAGACAAGTCGGCTGGAGGACGATGTATTGGATCGAGACGCCATTTGAGTGTTCCATCGTCATTAGGAGGCCCTGAATGTTACAATTAACTATCATTTTTGCGTCGGATTCGAAAATCTAGACTCACAGGAGAACGACCAAAAGGTGCCCGAGGCAGCAATAGACCCTTGGAGACAAGTCGGCTGGAGGCCGATATATTGAATCTCGACGCAATTTGAGTGTTCCATCGGCATTAGGAGGCCCTGAACGTTAAAATTAACTATCATTTTTGCATCGGATTCGATAATCTAAACTCAAAGGAGAACGACCATACGGTGCCCGAGGCAGCAACAGACCCTTGGAGACAAGTCGGCTGGAGGACGATGTATTGAATCTCGACGCAATTTGAGTGTTCCATCGTCATTACAAGGCCCTGAACGTTACAATTAACTATCATTTTTGCGTCGGATTCGAAAATCTAGACTCACAGGAGAACGACCATAAGGTGCCCGAGGCAGCAATAGACCCTTGGAGACAAGTCGGCTGGAGGACGATGTATTGGATCGCGACGCAATTTGTGTCTTCTATCGTCATTAGGAGGCCCTGAACGTTACAATTAACTTTCATTTTTGCGTCGGGTTCGAAAATCTAGACTCACAGGAGAACGACCATAAGGTGCCCGAGGCAGCAATAGACCCTTGGAGACAAGTCGGCTGGAGGACGATGTATTGAATCTCGACGCCATTTGAGAGTTCCATCGTCATTAGGCGGCCCTGAACGTTACAATTAACTATCACTTTTGCGTCGGATTCGAAAATCTAGACTTACAAGAGAACGACCATAAAGTGCCCGAGGCAGCATTAGATCCTTGGAGACAAATCGGCTGGAGGACGATGTATTGGATCGCGACGCAATTTGAGTGTTCCATCGTCATTAGGAGGCCCTGAATGTTACAATTAACTATCATTTTTGGTCGGATTCGAAAATCTACACTCACAGGGGAAAGACCATACGGTGCCTGAGGCAGCTATTGACCCTTGGAGACAAGTCGGTTGGAGGACGATGTATTGGATCGCGACGCAAAATGAGTGTTCCATCGTCATTACAAGGCCCTGAACCTTACTATTAACTATCAGTTTCACGTCGTATTCGAAAATCTACTCACAGGAGAAGTTCATACGATGCTCGAGACAGCAATATACCCCTTGGAGACAAATCGGCTGGAGGACGATGTATTGAATCTCGACCCAGTTTGAGAGTTCCATCGTCATTAGGCGGCCCTGAACGTTACAATTAACTATCATTTTTGCGTCGGATTCGAAAATCTAGACTTTCAAGAGAACGACCATAAAGTGCCCGAGGCAGCATTAGATCCTTGGAGACAAGTCGGCTGGAGGACGATGTATTGGATCGCGACGCAATTTGAGTGTTCCATCGTCATTACAGGGCCCTGAACGTTACAATTAACTATCATTTTTGCGTCGGATTCGAAAATCTAGACTCACAGGAGAACGACCATAAGGTGCCCGAGGCAGCAATAGACCCTTGGAGACAAGTCGGCTGGAGGACGATGTATTGGATCGCGACGCAATTTGAGTCTTCTATCGTCATTAGGAGGCGCTGAACGTTACAATTCACTATCATTTGTGCTAGGATTCGAAAATCTAGACTCACAGGAGAAGGACCATGTGGTGCCCGAGGCAGCGATATCCCCTTGGAGACAAGTCGGCTGGAGGCCGATGTATTGAATCTCGACGCAATTTGAGTGTTCCATCGTCATTAGAAGGCCCTGAACGTTACAATTAACTATCATTTTTGCGTCGGATTCGAAAATCTAGACTTACAAGAGAACGACCATAAAGTGCCCGAGGTAGCATTAGACTCTAGGAGTCAAGTCGGCTGGAGGACGATGTATTGGATCGCGACGCAATTTGAGTGTTCCATCGTCATTAGGAGGCCCTGAATGTTACAATTAACTATCAGTTTTTCGCCGGATTCGAAAATCTAGACTCACAGCAGACGAACCATTTGGTGCCCGAGGCAGCAATATCCCCTTGGAGACAAATCGGCTGGAGGACGATGTATTGAATCCCGACGCAATTTGAATCTTCTATCGTCGTTAGGAGGCGCTGAACGTTACAATTCACTATCATTTTTGCGTCGGATTCGAAAATCTCGACTCACAGGAGAAGGATCAAATTGTGCCCGAGACAGCAATATCCCCTTGGAGACAAGTCGGCTGGAGGACGATGTATTGAATCTCGACGCAATTTGAGTGTCCCATCGTCATTAGGAGACCCTAAACGTTACAATTAACTATCATTTTTGCGTCGGATTCGATAATCTAAACTCACAGGGGAACGACCATACGGTGCCCGAGGCAGCTATTGACCCTTGGAGACAAGTCGGTTGGAGGACGATGTATTGGTTCGCGACGCAAAATGAGTGTTCCATCGTCATTACAAGGCCCTGAACCTTACAATTAACTATCAGTTTCGCGTCGGATTCGAAAATCTACTCACAGGAGAAGTTCATACGGTGCTCGAGACAGCAATATACCCCTTGGACACAAATCGGCTGGAGGACGATGTATTGAATCTCGACGCAATTTGAGTGTTCCATCGTCATTGGAAGGCCCTGAACGTTACAATTAACTATGATTTTTGCGTCGGATTCGAAAATCTAGACTCACAGGAGAACGACCATAAGGTGTCCGAGGCAGCAATAGACCCTTGGAGACAAGTCGGCTGGAGGCCGATGTATTGAATCTCGACGCAATTTGAGTGTTCCATCGGCATTAGGAAGCCCTGAACGTTAAAATTAACTATCATTTTTGCGTCGGATTCGAAAATCTACTCACAGGAGAAGTTCATACGGTGCTCGAGACAGCAATATCCCCTTGGAGACAATTCCGCTAGAGGCCGATGTATTGAATCTCGACGCAATTTGAGAGTTCCATCGGCATTAGGAGGCCATGAACGTTACAATTAACTATCATTTTTGCGTCGGATTCTAAAATCTAGACTCACAAGAGAACGACCATAAGGTGCCCGAGGCAGCATTAGACCCTTGGAGACAAATCGGCTGGAGGACGATGTAATGAATCTCGACGCAATTTGAGAGTTCTATCGTCATCAGGAGGCGCTGAACGTTCCTATACACTATCATTTTTGCGTCGGATTCGAAAATCTAGACTTACAGGAGAAGGATCATATGGTGCCCGAGGCAGCAACAGACCCTTGGAGACAAGTCGGCTGGAGGACGATGTATTGAATCTCGACGCAATTTGAGTGTCCCATCGTCATTAGGAGGCCCTAAACGTTACAATTAACTATCATTTTTGCGTCGGATTCGATAATCAAAACTCACAGGGGAAAGACCATACGGTGCCCGAGGCAGCTATTGACCCTTGGAGACAAGTCGGTTGGAGAACGATGTATTGGATCGCGACGCAAAATGAGTGTTCCATCGTCATTACAAGGCCCTGAACCTTACTATTAACTATCAGTTTCGCGTCGGATTCGAAAATCTACTCACAGGAGAAGTTCATACGGTGCTCGAGACAGCAATATACCCCTTGGAGACAAATCGGCTAGAGGACGATGTATTGAATCTGGACGCAATTTGAGTGTTCCATCGGCATTAGGAGGCCCTGAACGTTATAATTAACTATCATTTTTGCGTCGGATTCGAAAATCTAGACTCACAGGAGAACGACCATAAGGTGCCCGAGGCAGCAATAGACCCTTGGAGACAAGTCGGCTGGAGGCCGATGTATTGAATCTCGACGCAATTTGAGTGTTCCATCGTCATTACAAGGCCCTGAACGTTACAATTAACTATCATTTTTGCGTCGGGTTCGAAAATCTAGACTCACAGGAGAACGACCATAAGGTGCCCGAGGCAGCAATAGACCCTTGGAGACAAGTCGGCTGGAGGACGATGTATTGGATCGCGACGCAATTTGAGTCTTCTATCGTCATTAGGAGGCGCTGAACGTTACAATTCACTATCATTTGTGCTAGGATTCGAAGATCTAGACTCACAGGAGAAGGACCATGTGGTGCCCGAGGCAGCGATATCCCCTTGGAGACAAGTCGGCTGGAGGCCGATGTATTGAATCTCGACGCGATTTGAGTGTTCCATCGTCATTAGAAGGCCCTGAACGTTACAATTAACTATCATTTTTGCGTCGGATTCGAAAATCAAGACTTACAAGAGAACGACCATAAAGTGCCCGAGGCAGCAATAGACCCTAGGAGACAAGTCGTCTGGAGGACGATGTATTGGATCGCGACGCAATTTGAGTGTTCCATCGTCATTAGGAGGCCCTGAATGATACAATTAACTATCATTTTTGCGTCGGATTCGATAATCTAAACTCACAGGAGAACGACCATAAGGTACCGAGGCAGCAATAGACCCTTGGAGACAAGTCGGCTGGAGGCCGATGTATTGAATCTCGACGCAATTTGAGTGTTCCATCGTCATTACAAGGCCCTGAACGTTACAATTAACTATCATTTTTGCGTCGGATTCGAAAATCTAGACTCACAGGAGAACGACCATAAGGTGCCCGAGGCAGCAATAGACCCTTGGAGACAAGTCGGCTGGAGGCCGATGTATTGAATCTCGACGCAATTTGAGAGTTCCATCGTCATTAGGCGGCCCTGAACGTTACAATTAACTGTCATTTTGGCGTCGGATTCGTAAATCTAGACTTACAAGAGAACGACCATAAAGTGCCCGAGGCAGCATTAGACCCTTGGAGACATGTCGGCTGGAGGACGATGTATTGGATCGCGACGCAATTTGAGTGTTCCATCGTCATTAGGAGGCCCTGAATGTTACAATTAACTATCATTTTTGCGTCGGATTCGATAATCTAAACTCACAGGAGAACGACCATAAGGTGCCCGAGGCAGCAATAGACCCTTGGAGACAAGTCGGCTGGAGGCCGATGTATTGAATCTCGACGCAATTTGAGTGTTGCATCGTCATTAGAAGCCCTGAACGTTACAATTAACTATAATTTTTGCGTCGGATTCGAAAATCTAGACTCACAGGAGAACGACCATAAGGTGCCCGAGGCAGCAATAGACCCTTGGAGACAAGTCGGCTGGAGGCCGATGTATTGAATCTCGACGCAATTTGAGTGTTCCATCGGCATTAGGAGGCCCTGAACGTTACAATTAACTATCATTTTTGCGTCGTGTTCGAAAATCTAGACTCACAGGAGAACGACCATAAGGTCCCCGAGGCAGTAATAGACCCTTCCTTGGAGACAAGTCGGCTGGAGGACGATTTATTGAATCTCGACGCAATTTGAGTGTCCCATCGTCATTACAAGGCCCTAAACGTTACAATTAACTATCATTTTTGCGTCGGATTCAATAATCTAAACTCACAGGGGAACGACCATACGGTGCCCGAGGCAGCTATTGACCCTTGGAGACAAGTCGGCTGGAGGCCGATGTATTGAATCTCGACGTAATTTGAGTGTTCCATCGTCATTACAAAGCCCTGAACCTTACAATTAACTATCAGTATCGCGTCGGATTCGAAAATCTACTCACATGAGAAGTTCATACGGTGCTCGAGACAGCAATATACCCCTTGTAGACAAGTCGGCTGGAGGACGATGTATTGAATCTCGACGCAATTTGAGAGTTCTATCGTCATCAGGAGGCGCTGAACGTTACTATTCACTATCATTTTTGCGTCGGATTCGAAAATCTAGACTTACAGGAGAAGGAACATATGGTGCCCGAGGCAGCAACAGGCCCTTGGAGACAAGTCGGCTGGAGGCCGATGTATTGAATATCGACGCAATTTGAGTGTTCCATCGTCATTAGGAGGCTCTAAACGTTACAATTAACTATAATTTTTGCGTCGGATTCGATAATCTAAACTCACAGGAGAACGACCATAAGGTGCCCGAGGCAGCATTAGACCCTTGGAGACAAGTCGGCTGGAGGACGATGTATTGAATCTCGACGCAATTTGAGTGTTCAATCGGCATTAGGAGGCCCTGAACGTTACAATTAACTATTATTTTTGCGTGGGGTTCGAAAATCTAGACTCACAGGAGAACGGCCATAAGGTGCCCGAGGCAGCAATAGACCCTTCCTTGGAGACAATTCGGCTGGAGGACGATGTATTGAATCTCGACGCAATTTGAGTGTCCCATCGTCATTAGGAGGCCCTAAACGTTACAATTAACTATCATTTTTTCGTCGGATTCGATAACCTAAATTCACAGGGGAACGACCATACGGTGCCCGAGGCAGCTATTGACCCTTGGAGACAAGTCGGCTGGAGGCCGATGTATTGAATCTCGACGCAATTTGAGAGTTCCATCGGCATTAGGAGGCAGCAATAGACCCTTGGAGACAAGTCGGCTGGAGGACGATGTATTGAATCTCGACGCAATTTGAGAGTTCCATCGTCATCAGGAGGTGCTGAACGTTACTATTCACTATCATTTTTGCGTCGGATTCGAAAACCTAGACTTACAGGAGAAGGATGATATGGTGCCCGAGGCAGCAACAGACCCTTAGAGACAAGTCGGCTAGGGGCCGATGTATTGAATCTCGACGCAATTTGAGTGTTCCATCGTCATTACAAGGCCCTAAACGTTACAATTAACTATCATTTTTGCGTCGGATTCGAAAATCTAGACTCACAGGAGAACGACCATAAGGTGCCCGAGGCAGCATTAGACCCTTGGAGACAAATCGGCTGGAGGACGATGTAATGAATCTCGACGCAATTTGAGAGTTCTATCGTCATCAGGAGGCGCTGAACGTTCCTATACACTATCATTTTTGCGTCGGATTCGAAAATCTAGACTTACAGGAGAAGGATCATATGGTGCCCGAGGCAGCAACAGACCCTTGGAGACAAGTCGGCTGGAGGACGATGTATTGAATCTCGACGCAATTTGAGTGTCCCATCGTCATTAGGAGGCCCTAAACGTTACAATTAACTATCATTTTTGCGTCGGATTCGATAATCAAAACTCACAGGGGAAAGACCATACGGTGCCCGAGGCAGCTATTGACCCTTGGAGACAAGTCGGTTGGAGAACGATGTATTGGATCGCGACGCAAAATGAGTGTTCCATCGTCATTACAAGGCCCTGAACCTTACTATTAACTATCAGTTTCGCGTCGGATTCGAAAATCTACTCACAGGAGAAGTTCATACGGTGCTCGAGACAGCAATATACCCCTTGGAGACAAATCGGCTAGAGGACGATGTATTGAATCTGGACGCAATTTGAGTGTTCCATCGGCATTAGGAGGCCCTGAACGTTATAATTAACTATCATTTTTGCGTCGGATTCGAAAATCTAGACTCACAGGAGAACGACCATAAGGTGCCCGAGGCAGCAATAGACCCTTGGAGACAAGTCGGCTGGAGGCCGATGTATTGAATCTCGACGCAATTTGAGTGTTCCATCGTCATTACAAGGCCCTGAACGTTACAATTAACTATCATTTTTGCGTCGGGTTCGAAAATCTAGACTCACAGGAGAACGACCATAAGGTGCCCGAGGCAGCAATAGACCCTTGGAGACAAGTCGGCTGGAGGACGATGTATTGGATCGCGACGCAATTTGAGTCTTCTATCGTCATTAGGAGGCGCTGAACGTTACAATTCACTATCATTTGTGCTAGGATTCGAAGATCTAGACTCACAGGAGAAGGACCATGTGGTGCCCGAGGCAGCGATATCCCCTTGGAGACAAGTCGGCTGGAGGCCGATGTATTGAATCTCGACGCGATTTGAGTGTTCCATCGTCATTAGAAGGCCCTGAACGTTACAATTAACTATCATTTTTGCGTCGGATTCGAAAATCAAGACTTACAAGAGAACGACCATAAAGTGCCCGAGGCAGCAATAGACCCTAGGAGACAAGTCGTCTGGAGGACGATGTATTGGATCGCGACGCAATTTGAGTGTTCCATCGTCATTAGGAGGCCCTGAATGATACAATTAACTATCATTTTTGCGTCGGATTCGATAATCTAAACTCACAGGAGAACGACCATAAGGTACCGAGGCAGCAATAGACCCTTGGAGACAAGTCGGCTGGAGGCCGATGTATTGAATCTCGACGCAATTTGAGTGTTCCATCGTCATTACAAGGCCCTGAACGTTACAATTAACTATCATTTTTGCGTCGGATTCGAAAATCTAGACTCACAGGAGAACGACCATAAGGTGCCCGAGGCAGCAATAGACCCTTGGAGACAAGTCGGCTGGAGGCCGATGTATTGAATCTCGACGCAATTTGAGAGTTCCATCGTCATTAGGCGGCCCTGAACGTTACAATTAACTGTCATTTTGGCGTCGGATTCGTAAATCTAGACTTACAAGAGAACGACCATAAAGTGCCCGAGGCAGCATTAGACCCTTGGAGACATGTCGGCTGGAGGACGATGTATTGGATCGCGACGCAATTTGAGTGTTCCATCGTCATTAGGAGGCCCTGAATGTTACAATTAACTATCATTTTTGCGTCGGATTCGATAATCTAAACTCACAGGAGAACGACCATAAGGTGCCCGAGGCAGCAATAGACCCTTGGAGACAAGTCGGCTGGAGGCCGATGTATTGAATCTCGACGCAATTTGAGTGTTGCATCGTCATTAGAAGCCCTGAACGTTACAATTAACTATAATTTTTGCGTCGGATTCGAAAATCTAGACTCACAGGAGAACGACCATAAGGTGCCCGAGGCAGCAATAGACCCTTGGAGACAA
Source organism: Schistocerca americana (assembly GCF_021461395.2). Classification (NCBI taxonomy): domain Eukaryota; kingdom Metazoa; phylum Arthropoda; class Insecta; order Orthoptera; family Acrididae; genus Schistocerca; species Schistocerca americana. Next base: position 312,774 of record NW_025725779.1, on the reverse strand, counting down.
GTCGGCTGGAGGCCGATGTATTGAATCTCGACGCAATTTGAGTGTTCCATCGGCATTAGGAGGCCCTGAACGTTACAATTAACTATCATTTTTGCGTCGTGTTCGAAAATCTAGACTCACAGGAGAACGACCATAAGGTCCCCGAGGCAGTAATAGACCCTTCCTTGGAGACAAGTCGGCTGGAGGACGATTTATTGAATCTCGACGCAATTTGAGTGTCCCATCGTCATTACAAGGCCCTAAACGTTACAATTAACTATCATTTTTGCGTCGGATTCAATAATCTAAACTCACAGGGGAACGACCATACGGTGCCCGAGGCAGCTATTGACCCTTGGAGACAAGTCGGCTGGAGGCCGATGTATTGAATCTCGACGTAATTTGAGTGTTCCATCGTCATTACAAAGCCCTGAACCTTACAATTAACTATCAGTATCGCGTCGGATTCGAAAATCTACTCACATGAGAAGTTCATACGGTGCTCGAGACAGCAATATACCCCTTGTAGACAAGTCGGCTGGAGGACGATGTATTGAATCTCGACGCAATTTGAGAGTTCTATCGTCATCAGGAGGCGCTGAACGTTACTATTCACTATCATTTTTGCGTCGGATTCGAAAATCTAGACTTACAGGAGAAGGAACATATGGTGCCCGAGGCAGCAACAGGCCCTTGGAGACAAGTCGGCTGGAGGCCGATGTATTGAATATCGACGCAATTTGAGTGTTCCATCGTCATTAGGAGGCTCTAAACGTTACAATTAACTATAATTTTTGCGTCGGATTCGATAATCTAAACTCACAGGAGAACGACCATAAGGTGCCCGAGGCAGCATTAGACCCTTGGAGACAAGTCGGCTGGAGGACGATGTATTGAATCTCGACGCAATTTGAGTGTTCAATCGGCATTAGGAGGCCCTGAACGTTACAATTAACTATTATTTTTGCGTGGGGTTCGAAAATCTAGACTCACAGGAGAACGGCCATAAGGTGCCCGAGGCAGCAATAGACCCTTCCTTGGAGACAATTCGGCTGGAGGACGATGTATTGAATCTCGACGCAATTTGAGTGTCCCATCGTCATTAGGAGGCCCTAAACGTTACAATTAACTATCATTTTTTCGTCGGATTCGATAACCTAAATTCACAGGGGAACGACCATACGGTGCCCGAGGCAGCTATTGACCCTTGGAGACAAGTCGGCTGGAGGCCGATGTATTGAATCTCGACGCAATTTGAGAGTTCCATCGGCATTAGGAGGCAGCAATAGACCCTTGGAGACAAGTCGGCTGGAGGACGATGTATTGAATCTCGACGCAATTTGAGAGTTCCATCGTCATCAGGAGGTGCTGAACGTTACTATTCACTATCATTTTTGCGTCGGATTCGAAAACCTAGACTTACAGGAGAAGGATGATATGGTGCCCGAGGCAGCAACAGACCCTTAGAGACAAGTCGGCTAGGGGCCGATGTATTGAATCTCGACGCAATTTGAGTGTTCCATCGTCATTACAAGGCCCTAAACGTTACAATTAACTATCATTTTTGCGTCGGATTCGAAAATCTAGACTCACAGGAGAACGACCATAAGGTGCCCGAGGCAGCAATAGACCCTTGGAGACAAGTCGGCTGGAGGCCGATGTATTGAATCTCGACGCAATTTGAGAGTTCCATCGTCATTAGGCGGCCCTGAACGTTACAATTAACTGTCATTTTGTCGTCGGATTCGTAAATGTAGACTTACAAGAGAACGACCATAAAGTGCCCGAGGCAGCATTAGACCCTTGGAGACAAGTCGGCTGGAGGACGATGTATTGGATCGCGACGCAATTTGAGTGTTACATCGTCATTAGGAGGCCCTGAATGTTACAATTAACTATCATTTTTGCGTCGGATTCGAAAATCTAGACTCACAGGACAACGACCATAAGGTGCCCGAGGCAGCAATAGACCCCTGGAGACAAGTCGGCTCGAGGCCGATGTATTGAATCTCGACGCAATTTGAGTGTTCCATCGGCATTAGGAGGCCCTGAACGTTACAATTAACTATCATTTTGGCGTCGGGTTCGAAAATCTAGACTCACAGGAGAACGACCATAAGGTGCCCGAGGCAGCAATAGACCCTTCCTTGGAGACAAGTCGGCTGGAGGACGATGTATTGAATCTCGACGCAATTTGAGTGTCCCATCGTCATTAGGAGGCCCTAAACGTTACAATTAACTATCATTTTTTCGTCGGATTCGATAATCTAAACTCACAGGGGAACGACCATACGGTGCCCGAGGCAGCTATTGACCCTTGGAGACAAGTCGGCTGGAGGCCGATGTATTGAATCTCGACGCAATTTGAGTGTTCCATCGGCATTAGGAAGCCCTGAACGTTAAAATTAACTATCATTTTTGCGTCGGATTCGAAAATCTACTCACAGGAGAAGTTCATACGGTGCTCGAGACAGCAATATCCCCTTGGAGACAATTCCGCTAGAGGCCGATGTATTGAATCTCGACGCAATTTGAGAGTTCCATCGGCATTAGGAGGCCATGAACGTTACAATTAACTATCATTTTTGCGTCGGATTCTAAAATCTAGACTCACAAGAGAACGACCATAAGGAGCCCGAGGCAGCATTAGACCCTTGGAGACAAATCGGCTGGAGGATGATGTAATGAATCTCGACGCAATTTGAGAGTTCTATCGTCATCAGGAGGCGCTGAACGTTACTATTCACTATCATTTTTGCGTCGGATTCGAAAATCTAGACTTACAGGAGAAGGATCATATGGTGCCCGAGGCAGCAACAGACCCTTGGAGACAAGTCGGCTGGAGGACGATGTATTGAATCTCGACGCAATTTGAGTGTCCCATCGTCATTAGGAGGCCCTAAACGTTACAATTAACTATCATTTTTGCGTCGGATTCGATAATCAAAACTCACAGGGGAAAGACCATACGGTGCCCGAGGCAGCTATTGACCCTTGGAGACAAGTCGGTTGGAAAATGATGTATTGGATCGCGACGCAAAATGAGTGTTCCATCGTCATTACAAGGCCCTGAACCTTACTATTAACTATCAGTTTCGCGTCGGATTCGAAAATCTACTCACAGGAGAAGTTCATACGGTGCTCGAGACAGCAGTATACCCCTTGGAGACAAATCGGCTGGAGGACGATGTATTGAATCTGGACGCAATTTGAGTGTTCCATCGGCATTAGGAGGCCCTGAACGTTATAATTAACTATCATTTTTGCGTCGGATTCGAAAATCTAGACTCACAGGAGAACGACCATAAGGTGCCCGAGGCAGCAATAGACCGTTGGAGACAAGTCGGCTGGAGGCCGATGTATTGAATCTCGACGCAATTTGAATGTTCCATCGTCATTACGAGGCCCTGAACGTTACAATTAACTATCATTTTTGCGTCGCGTTCGAAAATCTAGACTCACAGGAGAACGACCATAAGGTGCCCGAGGCAGCATTAGATCCTTGGAGACAAGTCGGCTGGAGGACGATGTATTGGATCGCGACGCAATTTGAGTGTTCCATCGTCATTAGGAGGCCCTGAATGTTACAATTAACTATCATTTTTGCGTCGGATTCGAAAATCTTAACTCACAGGAGAACGACCATAAGGTGCCTGAGGCAGCAATAGACCCTTGGAGACAAGTCGGTTGGAGGCCGATGTATTGAATCTCGACGCAATTTGAGTGTTCCATCGGCATTAGGAGGCACTGAACGTTAAAATTAACTATCATTTTTGCGTCGGATTCGATAATCTAAACTCACAGGAGAACGACCATACGGTGCCCGAGGCAGCAACAGACCCTTGGAGACCTGTCGGCTGGAGGACGATGTATTGAATCTCGACGCAATTTGAGTGTTCCATCGTCATTACAAGGCCCTGAACGTTACAATTAACTATCATTTTTGCGTCGGATTCGAAAATCTAGACTCACAGGAGAACGACCATAAGGTGCCCGAGGCAGCAATAGACCCTTGGAGACAAGTCGGCTGGAGGACGATGTATTGGATCGCGACGCAATTTGAGTCTTCTATCGTCATTAGGAGGCGCTGAACGTTACAATTCACTATCATTTGTGCTAGGATTCGGAAAGCTAGACTCACAGGAGAAGGACCATGTGGTGCCCGAGGCAGCGATATCCCCTTGGAGACAAGTCGGCTGAAGGCCGATGTATTGAATCTCGACGCAATTTGAGTGTTCCATCGTCATTACAAGGCCCTGAACGTTACAATTAACTATCATTTTTGCGTCGGATTCGAAAATCTAGACTCACAGGAGAACGACCATAAGGTGCCCGAGGCAGCAATAGACCCTTGGAGACAAGTCGGCTGGAGGCCGATGTAATGAATCTCGACGCAATTTCAGAGTTCCATCGTCATTAGGCGGCCCTGAACGTTACAATTAACTGTCATTTTGGCGTCGGATTCGTAAATCTAGACTTACAAGAGAACGACCATAAAGTGCCCGAGGCAGCATTAGACCCTTAGAGACAAGTCGGCTGGAGGACGATGTATTGGATCGCGACGCAGTTTCAGTGTTCCATCGTCATTAGGAGGCCCTGAATGTTACAATTAACTATCATTTTTGCGTCGGATTCGATAATCTAAACTCACAGGAGAACGACCATAAGGTGCCCGAGGCAGCAATAGACCCTTGGAGACAAGTCGGCTGGAGGCCGATGTATTGAATCTCGACGCAATTTGAGTGTTCCATCGTCATTACAAGCCCTGAACGTTACAATTAACTATAATTTTAGCGTCGGATTCGAAAATCTAGACTCACAGGAGAACGACCATAAGGTGCCCGAGGCAGCAATAGACCCTTGGAGACAAGTCGGCTGGAGGCCGATGTATTGAATCTCGACGCAATTTGAGTGTTCCATCGGCATTAGGAGGCCCTGAACGTTACAATTAACTATCATTTTTGCGTCGGGTTCGAAAATCTAGACTCACAGGAGAACGACCGTAAGGTGCCCGAGGCAGTAATAGACCCTTCCTTGGAGACAAGTCGGCTGGAGGACGATTTATTGAATCTCGACGCAATTTGAGTGTCCCATCGTCATTACAAGGCCCTAAACGTTACAATTAACTATCATTTTTGCGTCGGATTCAATAATCTAAACTCACAGGGGAACGACCATACGGTGCCCGAGGCAGCTATTGACCCTTGGAGACAAGTCGGCTGGAGGCCGATGTATTGAATCTCGACGTAATTTGAGTGTTCCATCGTCATTACAAAGCCCTGAACCTTACAATTAACTATCAGTATCGCGTCGGATTCGAAAATCTACTCACATGAGAAGTTCATACGGTGCTCGAGACAGCAATATACCCCTTGTAGACAAGTCGGCTGGAGGACGATGTATTAATTCTCGACGCAATTTGAGAGTTCTATCGTCATCAGGAGGCGCTGAACGTTACTATTCACTATCATTTTTGCGTCGGATTCGAAAATCTAGACTTACAGGAGAAGGATCATATGGTGCCCGAGGCAGCAACAGGCCCTTGGAGACAAGTCGGCTGGAGGCCGATGTAATGAATCTCGACGCAATTTCAGAGTTCCATCGTCATTAGGCGGCCCTGAACGTTACAATTAACTGTCATTTTGGCGTCGGATTCGTAAATCTAGACTTACAAGAGAACGACCATAAAGTGCCCGAGGCAGCATTAGACCCTTGGAGACAAGTCGGCTGGAGGACGATGTATTGGATCGCGACGCAGTTTCAGTGTTCCATCGTCATTAGGAGGCCCTGAATGTTACAATTAACTATCATTTATGCGTCGGATTCGAAAATCTACTCACAGGAGAAGTTCATACGGTGCTCGATACAGCAATATCCGCTTGGAGACAATTCCGCTGGAGGCCGATGTATTGAATCTCGACGCAATTTGAGAGTTCCATCGGCATTAGGAGGCCATGAACGTTACAATTAACTATCATTTTTGCGTCGGATTCGAAAATTTAGACTTACAAGAGAACGACCATAAGGTGCCCGAGGCAGCATTAGACCCTTGGAGACAAGTCGGCTGCAGGACGATGTATTGAATATCGACGCAATTTGAGTGTCCCATCGTCATTACAAGGCCCTAAACGTTACAATTAAATATCATTTTTGCGTCGGATTCGATAATCTAAACTCACAGGTGAACGACCATAAGGTGCTCGAGGCAGCAATAGACCCTTGGAGACAAGTCGGCTGGAGGCCGATGTATTGAATCTCGACGCAATTTGAGTGTTCCATCGTCATTACAAGCCCTGAACGTTACAATTAACTATCATTTTTGCGTCGGATTCGAAAATCTAGATTCACAGGAGAACGACCATAAGGTGCCCGAGGCAGCAATAGACCCTTCCTTGGAGACAAGTCGGCTGGAGGACGATGTATTGAATCTCGACGCAATTTGAGTGTCCCATTGTCATTAAAAGGCCCTAAACGTTACAATTAACTATCATTTTTGCGTCGGATTCGATAATCTAAACTCACAGGGGAACGACCATACGGTGCCCGAGGCAGCTATTGACCCTTGGAGACAAGTCGGCTGGAGGCCGGTGTATTGAATCTCGACCCAATTTGAGTGTCCCATCGTCATTAGAAGGCCCTGAACGTTACAATTAACCATCATTTATGCGTCGGATTCGAAAATCTACTCACAGGAGAAGTTCATACGGTGCTCGAGACAGCAATATCCCCTTGGAGACAATTCCGCTGGAGGCCGATGTATTGAATCTCGACGCAATTTGAGAGTTCCATCGGCATTAGGAGGCAGCAATAGACCCTTGGAGACAAGTCGGCTGGAGGGCGATGTATTGAATCTCGACGCAATTTGAGAGTTCCATCGTCATCAGGAGGCGCTGAACGTTACTATTCACTATCATTTTTGCGTCGGATTCGAAAACCTAGACTTACAGGAGAAGGATGATATGGTGCCCGAGGCAGCAACAGACCCTTGGAGACAAGTCGGCTGGAGGCCGATGTATTGAATCTCGACGCAATTTGAGTGCTCCATCGTCATTACAAGCCCTGAACGTTACAATTAACTATAATTTTTGCGTCGGGTTCGAAAATCTAGACTCACAGGAGAACGACCATAATGTGCCCGAGGCAGCAATAGACCCTTCCTTGGAGACAAGTCGGCTGGAGGACGATGTATTGAATCTCGACGCAATTTGAGTGTCCCATCGTCATTACAAGGCCCTAAACGTTACAATTAACTATCATTTTTGCGTCGGATTCGATAATCTAAACTCACAGGGGAACGACCATACGGTGCCCGAGGCAGCTATTGACCCTTGGAGACAAGTCGGCTGGAGGCCGATGTATTGAATCTCGACGCAATTTGAGTGTTCCATCGTCATTACAAAGCCCTGAACCTTACAATTAACTATCAGTATCGCGTCGGATTCGAAAATCTACTCACATGAGAAGTTCATACGGTGCTCGAGACAGCAATATACCCCTTGGAGAGAAATCGGCTGGAGGACGATGTATTGAATCTCGACGCAATTTGAGAGTTCCATCGTCATTACAAGGCCCTGAACGTTACAATTAACTATCATTTTTGCGTCGGATTCAAAAACCAAACTCACAGGACAACGACCATAAGGTGCCCGAGGCAGCAATAGACCCCTGGAGACAAGTCGGCTGGAGGCCGATGTATTGAATCTCGACGCAATTTGAGTGTTCCATCGGCATTAGGAGGCCCTGAACGTTACAATTAACTATCATTTTTGCGTCGGGTTCGAAGATCTAGCCTCACAGGTGAACGACCATCAGGTGCCCGAGGCAGCAATAGACCCTTCCTTGGAGACAAGTCGGCTGGAGGACGATGTATTGAATCTCGACGCAATTTGAGTGTCCCATCGTCATTAGGAGGCCCTAAACGTTACAATTAACTATCATTTTTTCGTCGGATTCGATAATCTAAACTCACAGGGGAACGACCATACGGTGCCCGAGGCAGCTATTGACCCTTGGAGACAAGTCGGCTGGAGGCCGATGTATTGAATCTCGACGCAATTTGAGTGTCCCATCGTCATTAGAAGGCCCTGAACGTTACAATTAACCATCATTTATGGGTCGGATTCGAAAATCTACTCACAGGAGAAGTTCATACGGTGCTCGAGACAGCAATATCCCCTTGGAGACAATTCCGCTGGAGGCCGATGTATTGAATCTCGACGCAATTTGAGAGTTCCATCGGCATTAGGAGGCAGCAATAGACCCTTGGAGACAAGTCGGCTGGAGGAGGATGTATTGAATCTCGACGCAATTTGAGAGTTCCATCGTCATTAGGCGGCCCTGAACGTTACAATTAACTGTCATTTTGGCGTCGGATTTGTAAATCTAGACTTACAAGAGAACGACCATAAAGTGCCCGAGGCAGCATTAGACCCTTGGAGACAAGTCGGCTGGAGGACGATGTATTGGATCGCGACGCAATTTGAGTGTTCCATCGTCATTAGGAGGCCCTGAATGTTACAATTAACTATCATTTTTGCGTCGGATTCGATAATCTAAACTCACAGGAGAACGACCATAAGGTGCCCGAGGCAGCAATAGACCCTTGGAGACAAGTAGGCTGGAGGCCGATGTATTGAATCTCGACGCAATTTGAGTGCTCCATCGTCATTACAAGCCTTGAACGTTACAATTAACTATAATTTTTGCGTCGGATTCGAAAATCTAGACTCACAGGAGAACGACCATAAGGTGCCCGAGGCAGCAATAGACCCTTGGAGACAAGTCGGCTGGAGGCCGATGTATTGAATCTCGACGCAATTTGAGTGTTCCATCGGCATTAGGAGGCCCTGAACGTTACAATTAACTATCATTTTTGCGTCGGGTTCGAAAATCTAGACTCACAGGAGAACGACCATAATGTGCCCGAGGCAGCAATAGACCCTTCCTTGGAGACAAGTCGGCTGGAGGACGATGTATTGAATCTCGACGCAATTTGAGTGTCCCATCGTCATTACAAGGCCCTAAACGTTACAATTAACTATCATTTTTGCGTCGGATTCGATAATCTAAACTCACAGGGGAACGACCATACGGTGCCCGAGGCAGCTATTGACCCTTGGAGACAAGTCGGCTGGAGGCCGATGTATTGAATCTCGACGCAATTTGAGTGTTCCATCGTCATTACAAAGCCCTGAACCTTACAATTAACTATCAGTATCGCGTCGGATTCGAAAATCTACTCACATGAGAAGTTCATACGGTGCTCGAGACAGCAATATACCCCTTGGAGAGAAATCGGCTGGAGGACGATGTATTGAATCTCGACGCAATTTGAGAGTTCCATCGTCATTACAAGGACCTGAACGTTACAATTAACTATCATTTTTGCGTCGGATTCGAAAATCTAGACTCACAGGACAACGACCATAAGGTGCCCGAGGCAGCAATAGACCCCTGGAGACAAGTCGGCTGGAGGCCGATGTATTGAATCTCGACGCAATTTGAGTGTTCCATCGGCATTAGGAGGCCCTGAACGTTACAATTAACTATCATTTTTGCGTCGGGTTCGAAAATCTAGCCTCACAGGTGAACGACCATAAGGTGCCCGAGGCAGCAATAGACCCTTCCTTGGAGACAAGTCGGCTGGAGGACGATGTATTGAATCTCGACGCAATTTGAGTGTCCCATCGTCATTAGGAGGCCCTAAACGTTACAATTAACTATCATTTTTTCGTCTTATTCGATAATCTAAACTCACAGGGGAACGACCATACGGTGCCCGAGGCAGCTATTGACCCTTGGAGACAAGTCGGCTGGAGGCCGATGTATTGAATCTCGACGCAATTTGAGTGTCCCATCGTCATTAGAAGGCCCTGAACGTTACAATTAACCATCATTTATGGGTCGGATTCGAAAATCTACTCACAGGAGAAGTTGATACGGTGCTCGAGACAGCAATATCCCCTTGGAGACAATTCCGCTGGAGGCCGATGTATTGAATCTCGACGCAATTTGAGAGTTCCATCGGCATTAGGAGGCAGCAATAGACCCTTGGAGACAAGTCGGCTGGAGGTGGATGTATTGAATCTCGACGCAATTTGAGAGTTCCATCGTCATCAGGAGGCGCTGAACGTTACAATTAACTGTCATTTTGGCGTCGGATTCGTAAATCTAGACTTACAAGAGAACGACCATAAAGTGCCCGAGGCAGCATTAGACCCTTGGAGACAAGTCGGCTGGAGGACGATGTATTGGATCGCGACGCAATTTGAGTGTTCCATCGTCATTAGGAGGCCCTGAATGTTACAATTAACTATAATTTTTGCGTCGGATTCGATAATCTAAACTCACAGGAGAACGACCATAAGGTGCCCGAGGCAGCAATAGACCCTTGGAGACAAGTCAGCTGGAGGCCGATGTATTGAATCTCGACGCAATTTGAGTGTTCCATCGTCATTACAAGTCCTGAACGTTACAATTAACTATAATTTTTGCGTCGGATTCGAAAATCTAGACTCACAGGAGAACGACCATAAGGTGCCCGAGGCAGCAATAGACCCTTGGAGACAAGTCGGCTGGAGGACGATGTATTGAATCTCGACGCAATTTGAGTGTCCCATCGTCATTACAAGGCCCTAAACGTTACAATTAACTATCATTTTTGCGTCGGATTCGATAATCTAAACTCACAGGGGAACGACCATACGGTGCCCGAGGCAGCTATTGACCCTTGGAGACAAGTCGGCTGGAGGCCGATGTATTGAATCTCGACGCAATTTGAGTGTTCCATCGTCATTACAAAGCCCTGAACCTTACAATTAACTATCAGTATCGCGTCGGATTCGAAAATCTACTCACATGAGAAGTTCATACGGTGCTCGAGTCAGCAATATACCCCTTGGAGACAAATCGGCTGGAGGACGATGTATTGAATCTCGACGCAATTTGAGAGTTCCATCGTCATTACAAGGCCCTGAACGTTACAATTAACTATCATTTTTGCGTCGGATTCGAAAATCTAGACTCAAAGGACAACGACCATAAGGTGCCCGAGGCAGCAATAGACCCCTGGAGACAAGTCGGCTGGAGGCCGATGTATTGAATCTCGACGCAATTTGAGTGTTCCATCGGCATTAGGAGGCCCTGAACGTTACAATTAACTATCATTTTTGCGTCGGGTTCGAAAATCTAGACTCACAGGAGAACGACCATAAGGTGCCCGAGGCAGCAATAGACCCTTCCTTGGAAACAAGTCGGCTGGAGGACGATGTATTGAATCTCGACGCAATTTGAGTGTCCCATCGTCATTAGGAGGCCCTAAACGTTACAATTAACTATCATTTTTTCGTCGGATTCGATAATCTAAACTCACAGGGGAACGACCATACGGTGCCCGAGGCAGCTATTGAACCTTGGAGACAAGTCGGCTGCAGGACGATGTATTGAATCTCGACGCAATTTGAGTGTCCCATCGTCATTAGAAGGCCCTGAACGTTACAATTAACTATCATTTATGCGTCGGATTCGAAAATCTACTCACAGGAGAAGTTCATACAGTGCTCGATACAGCAATATCCGCTTGGACACAATTCCGTTGGAGGCCGATGTATTGAATCTCGACGCAATTTGAGAGTTCCATCGGCATTAGGAGGCCATGAACGTTACAATTAACTATCATTTTTGCGTCGGATTCGAAAACCTAGACTTACAAGAGAACGACCATAAGGTGCCCGAGGCAGCATTAGACCCTTGGAGACAAGTCGGCTGGAGGACGATGTATTGAATCTCGACGCAATTTGAGTGTCCCATCGTCATTACAAGGCCCTAAACGTTACAATTAACTATCATTTTTGCGTCGGATTCGATAATCTAAAGTCACAGGTGAACGACCATAAGGTGCTCGAGGCAGCAATAGACCCTTGGAGACAAGTCGGCTGGAGGCCGATGTATTGAATCTCGACGCAATTTGAGTGTTCCATCGTCATTACAAGCCCTGAACGTTACAATTAACTATCATTTTTGCGTCGGATTCGAAAATCTAGATTCACAGGAGAACGACCATAAGGTGCCCGAGGCAGCAATAGACCCTTCCTTGGAGACAAGTCGGCTGGAGGACGATGTATTGAATCTCGACGCAATTTGAGTGTCCCATTGTCATTAAAAGGCCCTAAACGTTACAATTAACTATCATTTTTGCGTCGGATTCGATAATCTAAACTCACAGGGGAACGACCATACGGTGCCCGAGGCAGCTATTGACCCTTGGAGACAAGTCGGCTGGAGGCCGGTGTATTGAATCTCGACGCAATTTGAGTGTCCCATCGTCATTAGAAGGCCCTGAACGTTACAATTAACCATCATTTATGCGTCGGATTCGAAAATCTACTCACAGGAGAAGTTCATACGGTGCTCGAGACAGCAATATCCCCTTGGAGACAATTCCGCTGGAGGCCGATGTATTGAATCTCGACGCAATTTGAGAGTTCCATCGGCATTAGGAGGCAGCAATAGACCCTTGGAGACAAGTCGGCTGGAGGACGATGTATTGAATCTCGACGCAATTTGAGAGTTCCATCGTCATCAGGAGGCGCTGAACGTTACTATTCACTATCATTTTTGCGTCGGATTCGAAAACCTAGACTTACAGGAGAAGGATGATATGGTGCCCGAGGCAGCAACAGACCCTTGGAGACAAGTCGGCTGGAGGCCGATGTATTGAATCTCGACGCAATTTGAGTGTTCCATCGTCATTACAAGGCCCTGAACGTTACAATTAACTATCATTTTTGCGTCGGA